>NW_020837980.1:15045192-15219962 GCF_003676395.1 Aethalodelphis obliquidens | reverse complement strand
CCTCTCACTGTTGTGGCCTCTCCCGTTGCGGAGCACAGGCTCCAGACGCGCAGGCTCAGCGGCCATGGCTCACGGGCCCAGCCGCTCCACAGCATGTGGGATCTTCCCAGACCGGGGCACGAATCCGTGTCCCCTGCATCGGCAGGTGGACTCTCAACCACTGCGCCACCAGGGAAGCTCTAGATAAGTTTTTCATGGTAAAATCTACTATGATTTTTACCAGCTAATTTAGACCTAATTTAATTTATTTGCACATCTGTCAGCCTGTGAAAGAGTCAGCTTGACAACAAAAATCTGATGCAACTGTATCTATTTTATCTTCAGTCTTTCCATCAAAGGCCAGGAGAAACCTGCTTCTTCTAAGGGCTTTGTTTCTATCAGTCTGGGTGGCTAGCTTTGATTTGGCGTTGTCGTCTTGCTGGGGAGCTCACAATAACTCTCATGAAGAGTTCTGCTGATGCTTATTTATAGATCAGCAAGTTTGGAGGACCGTTCTTAATGTATTCAGTTTATGTTGGAGCTCTGCCTCTTTTCTACTTCTCTGAGGTCAGGTCTGTTTTACAGCCAGCTAGAAAGACACTGCGGAAGTAATTGTCCATAAAATGAGGGTCTCCTGTCTGTATTCTCTCCCCAGCACCCTCGCCTGAAGAATCTGTCTACTGCCTTCACTCTTTGCTTCATTCTGGGTGGACAGAGACTTGTTAGAGGTGTCCTAACAGGTGGCCAGGGTGTCCAGCTTCATTTCCGGGGCCGCACATCACACGGATTAGTACCTTCAAATGCAGTGACTAATTTGCTAGAGTGTGAGGTAAAATTCAATAAATGAATCTAAAGTCCCCAAGCAGCTGGTAGTTTGGAAATTCTTGGACTCCTTTGGAGCAGGTTGGCAATTTCCTATTACCACTAGATGTCCCTGTGTGGCTTTTCTTTTGGACACCAGTACTGTACAAGCTGCAAGTTATTTCTGCTCTCCCGGCTGGAAGGAAAGTGCATCACAGTCTCTGAAGAGGCTGTTTACAGTGGAATAGCAACCAAGCTGGGAGCCAACACAGCTTAGCCCTAGTACACTAATTTCAAGTCCAAGGGCATGGCAAAGCTGGAGAGTACTCTGAGCCTGTGCAGAAATCAGGACTATCTCTACAGAGGTCCCAGGTTCTTTCCAATTTGCACTCATTCAATTTCCCCTGCCTCCCAGCTCCCTCTTGGTAGCCTAGACCAAAGCTTTAAAAACTATCATGGAGAACTAGTTAAAAAAAATTTTTTTTTCGCACTTCTGCTTTCTTGCAGACCAACACATGGTCTTACTGAGCAGGACATCACAGGTTACTCACTCTGGGAGTCTGATAACAACCAAACTGTCTGTTCCCCCTAACAAAATGATGGTATATGTACTTAGATGTGACGTTGCACAGCAGTGTCAGCTGACTACAAAAGGTTTTTTAAAGCATTCTCTCAATTTCTGTATTTCCTCTGTCTTTGACTGGCAACAGCTTGTGGACCAGCACCGGTCTGAGGATCACGCTTTGGGTGGCACTGGCCTAGGCGTCACCATAAGGCTTAGTTCTACGTCCTTGAATTAAAACTAATGAGCCATGGGGAACTGGAGTGGCTCAAGGCAGCTTTAGAAGACTTGAACGGAGACTCTTGCAATGTGCAGAGAGCCGTGGTCTCTGTCCTTCTACCCCAGGTCAGACCTGGACCTTCCACTGACCTACTGCACTGAATCTCAGATTAAGGCAACAGAAAACAGTGGGTGATCCCCAGAGGCCACAGCGGTGGAGAGGGAATGAGAGTTCTTGCAGCTTTGGAACCTGTTACCGCGTCCAAGCTCGTGCTGCTTGCTGTATGACAGGGCAATAAGAAAGCCAGCAAACCGAGAAGATAGTGGACTCATGTCCCAAAGAACCATCTTGCCTGAGTTAGAATTCAGCCTTCTTTTATAATAAAAAGGGAGGGAATAAAGTCCAACATTTCCTGGTTCCAGTCAGCCTCTGAGGGGATGTGCTAATTTCCTCCTTCCTGCAGTCATTCACATGTGGGCCTGGTCAGGATGTTTCCTGTGAGCAAAAGGTATTTTAGCTTAATGATCATTACCTGGGAGGCAGGGCTCCCAGAGATGGGCCACTGTGTATAATTTGAGCTTATAGGTGACATCCCTTTAGTGATTAACTTGTAATAGAATGCAAAGTTTCTTCTCCATTACGAACCTTCTTGCAGAACTTAAGTGAACCTTGTCAAGGTCCACTCTATACTTTAGAAGAGAAATAAAGGTGATGAAGGATGGTAAATACCATGTACTTGTATTCGTCTTAATAATTAGCCATAGTGACACCTGGGTGATCAATTCTGTGATGTCTTATGTCACAACCAGCTCCAATTACAGGAAGAACGGGAAAGAGTTTTAGCTTCACAAACTGAAAAGAAACAGTTTGTTTACTCAATGTACCAACAGTTTGTGTCCCCAACAATCATTTATTAAGACAGTCATTTGTAATGTAAGAGCACAATTTGCCTTCAAAACAGTGTTGAGAATGGTGGTTAATTTTCCTGTTTACTCACAGAAAACCATTTAAGCCAGGCAGTAACTGACTTAAACACTATTTTTCTCTTTTTTATGATTCCATGGGTCAGGTCAAGTCAAGCAGCCAAGAACATTGCTTTCTCTGTTATAAGCTCTTGAGATCCAAGTTCCAAACTTTGATAGAAGGGGTTTCCCCTCTCTTTCTCAGGGTGCCTCATGGAGAAACAGGATTTGTCTGGACTTCCTTGTTCTGGAAAGGACAACAAGATGACTCTGGTCCCTTGCAGCGGTAACCAGCAAGGAAGCAGGATTCCCGATGAAGGGTTCCATTAGCTGTGTCTTTAAGGCTTGGAGTATGAAACCATGTTTGATGAGCAGTGTTTGATGAGCAGGGACCTTTGTGGTAAAAGCTTCCAGGGGTGGCTGGGAGTGAGGCATGGGATCTCTTAGAGAAAGAAAAATCATGGGGTGAGAGCTAGAAGCACTGGATCAAGAGTCACCAAGTGGAAGACTGGGATGAAGCCGCATGAGTGAAAAAGGAAGAAGAAAGACATACTCACATGACAAGAGTTGAAGGGCAATATATACGGCTCTGTCAGCGGGGGATTGAAATTCCACAGCTGAAGGCTCATTTTCATGTGTTCACATGTATGGGGCAGAAGCCTTGAAGGAGAGGCCCTAAATATGTCCTTCTGGAAAGATGACTCTGCATCCTTAGTGTCTGCTGTGGGAAATGTAATAGAGGTGGGACAGATCCAAGTTTCATGGAGCCTGAAGCTTATGCAATTTGTGGATACTATAGGGAAAAAAAGCAAACTTAAAAATGTAAAATTAGGTATGAATATAAATATTTATTTACATAAGAAAATAAATTTTAAAAATATCCATTTTAAAAGGCTAGCAAATACAGGCATGCCTCAGAGATACTGTGGGTTTGGTTCCAGACCACTGCAATAAAGGGTATATTGCCATAAAGCGAGTCAAATGGGTTTTGGTTTCCCAGTGCATACAGAAATTATATCTACACCGTACTGTAGTCTACTAAGTGTGCCATAGCATTACGTCTAAAAATGTACATCCCTTAATTCAAAAATACTTTATTGCTAAAAAATGGTAACCATTATCTGAACTTTCAGTCAGTCGTAATCATTTTGCTGGTGGAGGGTCTTGCCTCCATGTTGACAGCTGCTGACTGATCAGGGTGGCAGTTACTGAAGGGTAGGACAATTGTGGCAACTTCTTTTTCTTTTTTTGTGTACGTGTGTGTGTGGTACGCGGGCCTCTCACTGTTGTGACCTCTCCCGTTGCAGAGCACAGGCTGCGGACGCGCAGGCTCAGCGGCCATGGCTCACGGGCCCAGCCGCTCTGCGGCATGCGGGATCCTCCCGGACCGGGGCACGAACCCGTGTCCCCCACATCGGCAGGCAGACTCTCAACCACTGCGCCACCAGGGAAGCCCTGTGGCAACTTCTTAAAATAAGACATCAGTGAAGTTTGCTGCATCGATTGACTCTTCCCTTCATGAACAGTTTCTTGGTGGCATGCAATGCTGTTTGATAGCATTTTACCCACACTAGAACTTCTTTCATAAGTAGAGTCAATCTCTCAAACCCTGCTTCTGCTTTATCAACTAAGTTTATGTCATATTAGATCCTTTGTTGCATTTGAACAATCTTCACAACATCTTCACCAAGAGTAGATTCCATCTCATTAAACCACCTTCTTTGTTCATCCATAAGAAGCAATCCCTCATCAGTTCAAGTTTCATCATGAGATTGCAGCGATCCAGTCCATCTTCAGGCTCTACTTTTTTTTTTTTTTTTTTTTTTCTGAGACAAGAATCTCTTTTTATTTAACATTGCAGGGTTAGAAAGTAAGGACCAGGCAGAGCAGGAGACAGTACAAATAATCAAATGGAATATAACCCTTACCTTTTCATTTGAAAGACAGAAAAAAATAAGCTTTAAAGTGACATGTGTTTATTGTATGCCGTATCAAAGCAAAAGATATGGACATAGATATACAGACATAGATATAGATATCACATTTTCTTTACCTGTTCATTCATCAATGGACAATTGGATTGTCACCATGTCATGGCTGTTGTGAATAATGCTACAATGAACATGGGGGTGCAGATATCTCCTCAAGATACTGATTTTGTTCCCTTCAGACATATGCCCAGAAATGAGACTTCTGGATCATATGGCAGTTCTGTTTTTAATTTTTTTTTTTTTTTTTTTTTTTTTGCGGTACACGGTCCTCTCACTGCTGTGGCCTCTCCCGTTGCGGAGCACAGGCTCCGGACGCGCAGGCTCAGCGGCCATGGCTCACAGGCCCAGCCGCTCCGCGGCATGTGGGATCTTCCCAGACCGGGGCACGAACCCGTGTCCCCTGCATCGGCAGGCGGACTCTCAACCACTGCGCCACCAGGGAAGCCCTGTTTTTAATTTTTTAAAGAACCACCATAATGCTTTCCACAGTGGCAGCACCAATTTAAATTCCCACCAACAGGGTTCAAGGGTCCCTTTTTCTCTACATCTTTGCCTACCTTTTTAATCTTTTTTAAATTATCATCACCATCCTAACAGATGTGAAATGATATTTCATTGTAGTTTTGATTTGCATTTCCCTGATGATTAGTGATGTTGAGC
The DNA here is from genome assembly GCF_003676395.1 of Aethalodelphis obliquidens. Classification (NCBI taxonomy): domain Eukaryota; kingdom Metazoa; phylum Chordata; class Mammalia; order Artiodactyla; family Delphinidae; genus Aethalodelphis; species Aethalodelphis obliquidens. The sequence continues at coordinate 15,214,787 of NW_020837980.1, read as the reverse complement.
ACCTTTTTGTGTACCTGTTGTCCATTTATATGTCTTCTTTGGAAAAATGTCTATTCAAGTCCTTTGACCATTTTTACGTTGGATTATTTGGGGTTTTTTTGTTTTTGTAATTAAGTTGTATGAGTTCCTTATACATTTTGGAAATTAAGCCCTTACCAGATATCTGATGTGTGAATATTTTCTCGCATTCCACAGGTCGCCTCTTCACTCTACTAACTGTTTCCTTTGCTGTGTAGAAGCTTTTCAGTTTGATGTCGTCTGGCTTTGTTTATTTTGCTTTTGTGGCCTGTGCTTTGGGTGTCATATCTGAAAATTTATTGCCAAACCCAATGTCAAGAAACTTTTTCTCTATGTTTTTTTCTAGGAGTTGCATGGTTCCAGGTCTTACATTTAAGTCTTTAATTCATTTTGTGTTAGTTTTTGTGTATGATATGAGATAGTGGTCCAGTTTTCCCAATGCCATTTATTGAAGAGACTATCCTTTCCCCATTGTGTACTCTTGGGACCCTTGTCAAAGATTAATTGACCACATCAGGCTCCACTTCTAACTCTAGTTCTCTGGCTATTTCTATCACATCCGCCATTACTTCCTCCGCTGAAGTCTTGAACCTCTCAAAGTCATCCGTGACTTCTTCCAAACTCCTGTAAATGTTGATATTTTGACCTTTCCCCATGAATCATGAATGTTCTTAATGGCATCTAGAATAGGGAATCCTTTCCAAAAGGTTTTCAATTTACTTTACCCAGATCCATCATAGGAATCGCTACCTATGGCAGCTATAGCCTTACAAAATCTGTTTTTTACATATTCATTCCTCATCTCACCTGTCATAGTCTATCCAGACCCAAAGCATGACCACAGGGTAACCAGCTGAAAATGCACCAAGTTCTTTAGCCTACAATTCCTGTATTGATTGATTGTCTAATTGACTAAAGTATTTCTTGATTCAACAAACCTTTATTTGTAGTTTTTTACTTTGTTCTAGGTGCTCTTCTGGACTCTGAGTATAAGAAAGAAGGAGAAATTTTGCCCTCCTGGAGGAGCTCAGAGAGCTTTTTGTTCCAGGTCTTACTGATAGAGAGTAGCAGAGTCAAGGTGAGAATCCAGGTGTCATGATTTCTGGCTTAGTGCCTTTGCTATAAGGCCACATTGTTTCTGAAGTTTAACAGTCTCACCAATACCAAAAGCAGAAAATGCTTCCCAGTGATGTAAACAAATCAGTGCCTCTAATTTATGGTAGGTTACTGAGGGCCTCGGTATTCTGGAACTATTAAAAGTAACCTGTGGAATCTGAGGTAAGGGGCCCTAAAGTCCCTACAATAGAGATCCAATTCTAAACCTAAGAAACATCCCCAAAGACAAGTGCTAAAACATCAAAGGTATTGGTTTTAAAATATAAAAGCACAAAAGCAAGTATTTAAAGTATCAAGACAAGTATTTAAACGTAATTGAGGTCCTTTCTTAATGACTCAGTTAAAGCGATTATACACGTGGGAGATGGGATATCTTCAGTTTCCAGCTTGAGCAGCTCTTCCTTACTCCTTGCTGTAGAGAGAGACTTTTAAGACTTGGTGGCTGATTGCACTTGTACCTCTTCATCAGGAAAATAAAGCACTCAAAGCAGGGCAAAGGGGACTCACAATTTTTGAGTGTCATTGAGGTGCCCTGAGTTTTATGCGTGTTGTGTCATTTAATCAACAAAACAGTCTTATGTGGTAGGGATTTTTGTCTTCATTTTACTGAAAACTAAATTCAATTTTTTTTTCTGACCGTGCTGCATGGCTTGTAGGATCTTAGTTCCCCAACCAGGGATTGAACCCGGGCTCTCAGCAGTGAAAGTGCAGTCCTAACCATTGGACCGCCAGGGAATTTCCTAAATTCAAATATTTTAAATACTATGCCCAAGGACAGAGTTTGTAAATGGTAGACTCAGAAATGATGGGACTTCCCCAGCAGTCCAGTGGTTAAGACTCTGCTGCTTCCATTGCAGGGAGCAGGAGCCCTGGTCAGGGAACTAAGATCCTGCATGCTGTGTGGCATGGCCAAAAAACAAAAACAAAAAAAGGTAAAAAGAAATGAAACTAGGCTGGTTTAGTTCCAAGGTTCATGTTCTTTGCAGCATACCATGCCACCTTCAGGGATAAGAACAAAATTTAAAGGAGAGAAAAAAAACCCTAAAGGTGAAGTAGGGAAGATTATAAATAAGGAAGGGCTAACATTTAGATATTTTTTTTAATTAACAGATATACCAGCAGAAGGGCTGGGCTTATAATGTTTGTTATTCTCTAATCAAATATCACTTTTCTACACGTGGTGCCAGGAACCAAGCTCAGGTCCCTCCCTTACTTGTCCTGTACCCAGGAGCAAACTTTCATACTCATTGAGAATTTCTGAAAGATTCTGCCTTCATCAAGAAGTAGAAAGATAAAATCCTGTGCTCTGGAGGCAGAGAACCTGTGTTTAAATACCACATTTGCCACCAACTAGATATACGTAGGCAGATTTTTTAACTTTCTTGTGTTTGAGTTGTCTCAATGGGGATAATAATACTAAAGCCTCACTCCTAAACTCTTGGGGAGTAAATAAGATGATACGTAAAAAGAATCTAATATGGTGTCTAGTCCAAAGTGAGTGTTCAAAAAATGTTGATTTTCCTATTACCATTTTAAAACAAAACAAGCATGGTAGGTATAAATTGCTTCTCTATACTCAGAGGCAAGAAATGACACATCTCTTTATATTGTAAACAAAGTTTGGTCCATTTCAAGGATTAGTAAAAAGTCCCCTGATGAATTTGGAGATCTCACTCCTGCCCTTTGGAGCATATATGTTTAGAGTTTATGAGTCTCACTGGAGGAAGATCATTGTTGATGTCCAGGCTTATGTGCCCTATTCAGAGATGGTGGCTCTACCACCCAAATCAGGCCTCTTCACCAAGCACTTGTTGTCATTTCTATCCAAGGTTCTATCACTCATTTGATTGTGGCCAGGTCACCACCAATCCCATAAACCCAAATCCAAAGGTCTTCTTTCCCAGTCTTTGGAGTCTAACCAGGCATTTTGAGTCTGAGTCATTCCCTCTTCAATATCTTCTGTTCCTACCTCTTCTCAGATACCTGAGCCTACATCTCCTTAACACACAAGCCTCTGTAGTTATCACCTTCAAAGAGCCAAAACTTGCCTGGCATATTCTCTTCTCTGGCTCTGAAGAAAAGGCTTTCTTTCTTCACCAGGGGGTAGTGGTAAGGCAGAACCCAGAACTTTAGAAACACAATTCTGGTTTATCCTTACTGACGGAAGAGGAGAAACTTTATTATTTTCCAGTGAGATGGCATCAGAAAAAAACTCAAAGTAACAAGAAACTTTCTCAATAAATTACCTTGTTAAATACATATATATACACTTATATATATAAATATATATACATATATATATATACACCATTTTATATATATAAAACCAGTGTATCTGTAAGATACTGTAGGAAATGCAAGGAACTTACCCTCTAGTTAGGAAGTGAGACCTAGTCAAGATAAAACAACTGAGACACTTCTGACCTTCCTTCTATCAAAAATCTGAATATCCTTGAAGTGATTTTAAAACATGACAATTTTAACTAAGCACTAGTTTGGAGAGTCACATCTCTGCCTGAAAATATACTTTGATGGCCATAATCTTTTTCTTCCTGCTTCAGTGACGTGGAGACGGATTGGATGCCAGGGTGACAGAGAATCTTCCTAGCTGATTAGGCTTCTGTAGGCATAACAAAGGCCATACTTTAAATTAGCTCCAACAGTCTAATCAGAATGAACAGACTACTTGGGTCTGTGATGAAGACATACTGGCAGCTGATGAAGGCTTTCTAGAGGGATTTTGGTGAAAACCCAAAGTATATTAATGCTGAAAGCAGTTTGATTCCAGTGTAAGGATTAAGGGTGATTTAGAAGGAAATGTTTATGCTAACAATTCATTTCTATTTTAATTTTCTTTCAAGTTTGTCTTTATGTATTAGCTTTAAGAATCATGCAAGATAATAATTTTTCTCATCTCTTTCATCAGTGGTTTAAAAATATTAATTCGTTAAAATAATCACACTCAGGAGCATTTTGATATCTCAGACCACCTCATCAGGATGCCCACTACGATCTGGGAGGAAAATGTCCTGACTGCAGATTCATGTCTTTTGGTTCAGGAAACCAATTGCATCTTGATTCTGCAAACTTGAGCACATTCATAATCTAAGGAAAATCTATATCGCTTGTTATTTGAAGACACTGAACTTACTCTCATAATGAACTTTTCCAGAATACATCTTTTTTTTTTACATGTTTTTAAAAGTAAATAGAAAACTATCTTAAGTTGGGTTTCCTGGGAAATAAAATTTGCGCCAGAAGTTTCCATGCAGGATGTTAACTGAGGAGTGCTCTTGGGATCAACACCTGTGATGGAGAGAAAGGTGGAGAATGGCAGAGGGAAGGGTTGAATTGTGATGCCATCACACCAAAGCCTCATTGGATCCTGAAGGGAGTTCTGAAACTGGGATTCATCTTCAGAGTTGGACCTTTATTCTTATTCATCAAACAATGAGTGGATTTGGGCTGCCCATGAGAAGGGGAGGTGACCTTGAGTGAGGCTCCTCTCCTGTTGTGGGCGAATGCCAGTGAAGGACTCAACTGAGGACCTTCAAACATTAGCTGAGGCTCCTAGCATCCATTACAGTCTACCCCTTGAGTTTTTCAGATCCATTTTTTTTTTTTTCAGATCAACAGCTTTATTGAAAAACGAAAGCAGAGCCCCCCCTTCCCCCCACCCCGATCATGGCGGCATCGGCCTCAGGCTCTGAGCATCCAGGCATCCTAAGGGTAGAAGACGAGATCAGGGATCAGGTACCAGAGTCCGGAACATGAGAGCGGCCGCAACCGGGCCCGGAGCGGTAGCACGTGTCGGGGCCTGGGTTTCACCTCCCCGCACAGCGGGCCGTGAGCTGAGACCCCGGTGGCTCTGGGCGCCGAGTCTCACCTGCGGCCACGGCCAAAGCCGCAGGTGATTTTCAACCAACGCCGAGATCCATTTGTTTTGCAGGATAAATTCTGGGAACAATTTCTCTAGAATTCTGATTGGTCTCTTTCTGGGGGAACACTTGCCTGAGAAAGGTTAGTGGGATGAATTACCAGCCCATCTCTGCAATTGATCTCAAGGCTGCAATAGATACTCTTCTTTCCTTCCTCTACTATCCTTTGCTACCCATTTCTCCCACTCTTGGCTACCATCTCTCTTGGTTTAGATTACTTGACCTGGTAATCCAGACGTCAGTCCCGAGGAGTCTAAATCCCTGGTCACTATATCCATGGCTATTGCACATATCCATTTATCAATAAAATTGGCAAGGGGAAAACACAAGACATTCCAGTGGATCACCTGAGTACTACACATATGCCTTCATTGTTTAAGGGTAGCCTTATCACTTCTGATTGATCAGGGTGCATTGCTTCTAGCAATATGGCTACTCTTTTCCTTCTCTACTGGTTTCTTGGAATAAGGAGTCTGGTGTGAGGTTTCATGAGAGTCTTGTTTGGTTTCCTGGTGAAAATATTTCCCTTCTGGGAGCTAGACCACTAAACTTATGAAGTCCAGAGTTTCAAGAGTGAGTAGCATGAATTCCCCAAGTGGCCCACTTCTACTGTAGTTCATTATTTCTAGATCCATGTATTCTATTTATTGAGGGCACAGCTCAATTTGAAGGTTGCTTTCCTAGGATATATGCTGCTTGTAAAGGATATTGTCCTATTCACGTATGGAATCATCTTCTAATTTTTGTCTCACTTGTGCTTTCAAAAACCTCTTCCTTTACTCCATCAAACCAATTGTTTCTGGATGGTATGGTATGTGCGTATGTGATAGGTCTACGGTCATATACCCACTGCCATCCCTCCTTTTCTGTAAAGTGAGTTTCTTAGTCTGGAGTAATGTTAGATGGAATTTTATGCCGATGGGTCAGACACTCTCTAAGCCTTAGCATGGGAAGTAAGACAAACTCATGCTTGAAATCTGTGCCCATTATGGTCAAGATGGATAACTGCCCCTTCCAGAGCAGAAGGGTTAAATGTATCTAAGTTGACACTAAGTGGCTGTTTTGATCTCCCTGAGAAATGATGCCATATCTGGACCCAGCATTCGTCTCTTACCATCGCTTTAAATCTCTGTGGCTGGCTGGTTGAACAGTTGGCAGCAGGAGCAGTGACTAGATCAACCTTGACGAGTGAGTGTCCATGCTAAGCCCATGCATAGTCTTCATTTCACCATCTTAACTACTCCACTATTGCACCCGTTGTGTTGACAGTGGAGTGGCCATTGGCCAAGACTGGCTAACCTCAACTGATTGAATCATTTTGTCTTAATATTTATTGAGTTCTTCTTCTGGGGGACAAGTGCTGTCTTCCAAGCCTCTGACCAACTGGCCAATCCATTTTCCACTACCTGTATATAGATTCATATAAATATATCTCTTGAAACACCTCTCCTTTTACACAATGTGGATCATCGGGTATCCCAACCACATCTCTGCTCAATGTGAGGGTTTCCTCTCACAACTGTCTTTCAGGGCCACTTCTAAGTAAGGATTCAGTTTCAGCTGGTTCCACACGTAGCAAGATGACCCATTTTCAGCCTGAGCCATATATACCAAGACCAATTTTTTCCTTCAGCATTCTCAGGTCATAAGGGAACCCAGATGAGGCCATAGGAGTAAGCTGAGATGCAGCAGTGGTAGCTGACATTGGCTACCTGCCTGTAATGGTCTTGTGCTATTGCCTCTGTACTTGCATGTGTCTGATCCCAAATGTACCACTTCCCTTGGATTTCTGGGCACACAGTCACTTGATATTCTTGTTAAGTTACTTAGAAATGGCCTTATCCTTGTGGTTCTTGCTGTTAAGATTTGTTAGTGAGTGCAGGAAAAGAGTTCAACCTAGAGCTAATTACTGAGATAAAACTCTTCTGAGTACCCTACTCCATGCCTCATGAATTACGAGGTTTTCCAGTCTGGCTGCAGGGAACAAGGCCCCTTTCCTATGTCTGAGCCCCAGATATTGTTTCCTCTAGTCCTCTTGGGTGATTCTTTCCTGAGTCTTGTGTGATTTTTCTCACATCACGTGCTGATCAGTACTCAGCTGAATGGTCTAAGGGAGCCTCTGCATCCTCTCGGTACTGACTCTCTGATATGTAGCACTCTGCCCTGCAAACTCTAGCTGCCTTGTTTTCCCCAGACTCTCTTGTTTCCTCAACTAAACAAGTCTGCTGAGCTCTGCTTCAGTTTCCCCTCTTTGAGCTTGTAAGCTCTCTGGACAGTAACCTGGAGCAATCACAGACTTCAGCTCACTTTTTCATCCCCTCAGGGACCCCTGTCTTCCACTGCCTAACATCTAGTATGTTGAAAACTATTGTTTCATGCATTTCTTCCATTTTTTTAGTTGTTTCATGTGGAAGCATAAATCTGGCCTGTGTCCTTGTGTAGGCCAGCTCAGACCTGGTATTCAATAATCCTATAATCATCTGGGTATTCCCTTTTCCCAGTATATGCGATTGGGCATAAGGATATGTCACAGCAAACATTTTGATTTCAATGTGAAACAAAAAACCAGTTCTGAGATATTTTGTTTGTCCCTTATGTCTATAGCCTATGCACAGAAAATCCATGTTGTATATATGTTTATTATTTATCCCTAGAATTAGGTTACTCGTCATCTGCCCTCTGAAAGTATTTCATTTGTACATTTATTTGGACTCTAATTACCTGGGTACTTGTTATTTTGCTGCCCAATATCCATTGTCCCTTCCTAAAGGTCCTCTGAATTTTATTATTGGGATGATAGCTTCTCCATTTCACTCCTCTATCCAAGGGCACCTGATTCATGGGAGGCCAATCCTGTGCTCCCATTCTGTTCTCAGAAAATGGTCATTCCACCTGGGCAGGGACAGCTCACCAGATCCTTCCTGCTATCATTCCTCTATGGTGGTCCTGCATCTTAGCCTCCCGTCTGGTCTTGGTGGCTCTCAGTGCTCTAGTTTGGTTCTCCAGTCTTCCATCAATTCTGAGAGTCTCCCCAATCCATCCAACTTATTTCCTTTTCCATAACATATCCAGAGGACAGTTCTATTTACATTCAATAAATGACCTATCCAGCTTTGTATTATGGTTATGTACATTTCTCTCTGCAACTAGATTGTAAGACAGTGGAGAGCAAGACCCATGATTTATTCATCTTCTTGTCTTCTAGAGGACCAAGAAGAGATGCAGATGCTAAACAAATGGTGCATTAAATTTAATCAATCATCAAATGTTTTTAGCATCTTACTTGTGAAGGATATATTATTTACATACATGACTATGTCACAGTCTTTAAGTCCAACAGAAGTCATAGAATCAACCTCACCTTGACCTATCTTCCTGAGAGAACTTTTGGATAGGAAACGTGCATTTCCTATCCGAAAGTATACAGGAATGGAGTAAAGTCCTTTGCGTACAACTGCAAAAATCTCGAGGCATTTTTGCAAAATCTAGTCTATGACCTCCCAAATCTATAAATTGCCATTAGTAACATCTAACTCTCCTTTCTCATGGACACCTTTTCATGCCTGGGCATTGATTTGCTATTTTTGTATTTTCTTCCAGTTAACTGTTTCTTCCTCTGAGGTCCAGGATTGAAAACTGTGCTCTGTTACTTATTTCTTTACTTATCCCCACCATATGTATGAAGATGTTTTCCAAATCTTTATCTCAGCACGTAATTTCTCAGCTGTGCTCCAGTTTTACACCTACTCTTGCCTGAGTGACGTGGGCATATACGTATACTGCCACCCATCCAAGCTAAATCTGGCACAAATTGAACTTTTCACCTTTTAAACTGTCACCTTGTCATTTTTCCCATCATCATTAAAAATACCATCAGCCCCCAGACTTAGAAAGTGGGATATATCCTCTATTTTATTACTCTACTCTCACAGATCAAGTCTACGAGTCATAGTTCCCCAAAGTAAATTTTTTCCTGGACTTCCCTGGTGGCGCAGTGGTTGGGAGTCCGCCTGCTAATGCAGGGGACGCGGGTTCGTGCCCCGGTCCAGGAAGATCCCACGTGCCGCGGAGCGGCTGTGCCCGTGAGCCATGGCTGCTGCACCTGCGCGTCCGGAGCCTGTGCTTCTCAACGGGAGAGGCCACAACAGTGAGAGGCCCGCGTATTTTCCTTTAACTCTCTTCACCTATATATATGCCGACAAAAGAAACAAAATCAGACATGTTTGGAACTAATTAGTAGAGTTAATCTATAGGAAGGAATAAAATCTGATTCACACAGCCATCTCTCATTGGTATTTCTGGGAACCTAACATCTCTAGCTGTAACCCTGAATTGATTTGATTCAGGTAGGAAGGACAAAGGATCAGAATGAGTTTTTTTTTTTTTTATCTATGGCCATTATGGACTGGTTTAGTTTAGTTTCGATTTGTTTTGTATTTTATCCACTTAAGCATAAAAAGATGGTTGGATTCTTCTAAAGGTAATAAGATAGTCACAAGATCCTACAGGTAAAAAAAAGTACTAAGAAGGGACACAATATATTTTTGAAACCTAGATTTGTTTTTTCTTCATTTTAAAAAAATTTTATTGGAGTATAGTTGATTTACAATGTTGTATTAGTTTCAGGTGTACAACAAATTGAATCAGTTATATATATGCATATATTCATTCTTTTTCAGATTCTTTTCCCATACAGGTTATTACAGAATATTGAGTAGAGTTCTCTGTGCTATATAGTAGGTCCTTATTAGTTATCTATTTTATATATAATAGTATTTATATGTTAATCCCAGTCTCTTAATTTATCACTTCCCCCTACTTTTCCCCTTTGGGAACCATAAGTTCAATTTTGAGATCTGTGAGTCTGTTTCTGTTTTATAAATAAGTTCATTTGTATCATTTTTAATTAGATTCCACATATAAGTGATATTGTATGATATTTGTCTTTCCCTCTCTGATTTATTTCACTTATGATAATCTCTAGGTCTATTCATGTTGCTGCAAATGACATTATCTTGTTCTTTTTATGGCTGAGCAATATTCCATTGTATATATGTACCACATCTTCTTCATCCATTCCTCTGTCAATGGGCATTTAGGTTGCTTCCCTGTCTTGGCTATTGTAAATAGTGCTTCAATGAATATTGGGGTGCATGTTCTTTTCAAATTATGGTTTTCTCCAGATATATGCCCAGGAGTGGTATTGCTGGATCATACAGTAGTTCTATATCTAGTTTTTTAAGGAATCTCCATACTGTTCTCCATAGTGGTTGTACCAATTTACATTCCCACCAACAGTGTAGGAGAGTTCCCTTTTTCCATACCCTCTCCAGCATTTATTGTTTGTAGATTTTTTGATGATGGCCATTCTGACTGGTGTGAGGTGATACCTCATTGTATCTTCATTTTGTTTGTTTGTTTCATACTGTGTGGTTTATTACTTTATATATATACATGAGTTAACTTTTTGGTTTCATTTTTTATAAACATTTATTTTTCTATCAGAACTCTTGATTATTAAGTGGAATATTCTTTTGATCTAAGGACCTACTGTATAACACAGGGAATTCTGCTCAATGTTATGTAACAACCTAAATGGGAAAAGAATTTGAAAAAGAATAGATACATGTATATGTATAACTGAATCACTTTGCTGTGCACCTGAGACTATCACAACATTGTTAATCAACTATACTCCAATACAAAATAAAAATTTTTAAAAAGTCATCAGTAATTCTTAAACTACAGGACACCACACCAGTAAAGATGTTTCTGGTTACCTGATGACAACTAGCTATAAAGCACAGTCTAGAGGAAAGTCAGTCGCTCAAGAATGCACTGCAATCCTTCAGAATCTCCCTGTGCTTCAAGCCCTTGTGTCTAACTGCTCACTGGGCAGTTCCTTCTGTATATACTTAAGTCCTCATTTTCCATAAACCCAGTCTTGATTCCCTATTTTCTAGTCACTCAAGTGTGAAAATGTGCACTTATTTTCAAATCCTTTTCTTTCAACCCAGTAAATTAATTTACATCCATTTTATTTCTGAAAAACATACTTTCATTCATTTTTCCCCCCATTCCATTGTTACTGCCACTAATACATTGTGATCTCATATCTCTTGCCTTGATGATTTCAGTAGACTCCTCATGGACTCCTTGATTGCAGTCTCTTCTCTTGACCAGTAGCCCTCCGTGTTGCCAAGAGACTTGTATTTTTAAAGGGATATCTGATCACTTTCTTCTCTGATCCAAAAAACCCTGATGCCTCATTGCCATTATGACACAATTTAAATTTAATAGCATGATGTTCTTTGCTCTGATCTGAAAACCATCATCAAATAAGTGTTGAACAGCATTTAATATTATTTTCCTTCTGCTATCAAGATTCTATAATATATTTGCTTGATATCCCCTTTATCTCTTACTACTCACTATAGGTACTGCTGACTTTATGCTTTGGCTGTACGAGTTCTTTCCTAAATATGCACCATGATTCCCTGTCTCCATGGCTTTGTATCACTTGTTCATTTTGATTGGAATGTTCATTCATTCTACTCTTTTGTGTCAAAAATTCTATTTATTCTTCTTGGCAAAATTCAAATGACCATTCTTTTAAAAATTCTCCCAGGTGAAATTAGACAATTCTTCCTTCTATGTTCTTTTCACTGTTTTTCCCCCTCTTACATCAAATAAGTTTAATAATTATGTAAATGCCTATCGATGTTTCTTCTATTATATTCATATAAACTTTGCCAGGCCAGATACAGGTTATTTTATCTCTCCCTCAGCCCTTAATCCCCTGTTTAACTAGATAATTCCTGCTCATCTCCTGGGTCTCAGTATAAGTATCTCTCCGTAATTCGGAGTCTCCCCTGAGTCCCTAGAAAATGTTGATCTTCCAAAAAACATTTATGGTAACATGAACTTTTCCTTAATAGCATACAATACATGATTAATTGTTTAAAATCTTCATTGTCAGACTGTAAGTTACCTACTTCACTGCAGTATTCCCTGTAATCAGCCTAATGTTTGGCATATAAAAATAATTCAATAAATGTATTTTCAGTGAATGAAACTAACTCTGTTTTGTTCACTTTTATGACTACAGCAGGACCGAGCTTTATGCATTTGATAGATTTCGCATTTGACAAATGCATGTCATGTAATGCAATTGGATTTATTGTCAAGAAGTCATCTATAGACTGATCACTCAATAAATGTTTCTTAGATGAGTGAGGAAATGAATTAATGAATACAGGCAGACATATGGTATAACTGAAAGAATATTAGATAGAGAATTAGAAGGTCTTGGAGTGGTGGTACCACTATCTTACTGCATGGTTTTGAGCAATTTACCCAACCACTCTTCGTTTGAATAACAAATCCTATGCTACCTACTGGTAAAATGAAGTAAAACACAAATGTAAGGAGTTTTCATGATACTGTAGTCCCTAGGTTAAAAGGAAATGAATATGGAAAATGGCCCTTTAGACTATTCCATTCTTCTCTATGCTAGGGAGAATGCTTTTTCCAGCTGTGTTGAAAAAGAAGATTGCATTCAGCGGGTTGGAATATCTTTCTTCAAAGAAGTGCAAATCACCTACAAGATATAACTTTCTTCATCACAAATATGAGCCTTAGGTTCCTTCAACACAAGTATCCCCATCCCCAAATATTGAAAAAGATAAAAAAAATAAATTTTAAACTAGAGGTTTTTAGTCTCACACCAGAGCTGTGACCTTGCTCTGTATACTCCTTACCCTAACAGTTTATATATTTCTTAACTTAAGAGTCCATATATCTTATATATAGTTCATATATCAAATTCTAGGAACTCTTCTAAGAGTTCAAGGATTTAGGAACTTCCTGAAATTCTAGGAAAAGTGTAGTGTGTATTTATATTTGGGGGGTATATTTAGCACAGTTTAAGAAATCAGGTTCTCAAATGTGTCAAAAGTTAAAAATCACTGGTATATAATTAAATGAGAAAATGTCCAAGAACCTGGAGAAAAAGAAACATTGAAGGTGAGCTTAACAATAGCAACAAATATAAAATCAGAGAATTTTGCAGAGACATAGAAGTAGAGGCAAGAAAACCCAGTCCTGCACTCAGGCCATATTGTCTCAATTTACAACTTCTAATAATCTCTGTGATTTGATTTCCTAGCCCAGAGGAAATCAGAAGAACCAAATTAGAAGAGTGGCATTTGAAAGACTATGGCTTGGGGCTTCCCTGGTGGCGCAGTGGTTGAGAGTCTGCCTGCCGATGCAGGGACACGGGTTCGTGCCCCGGTCTGGGAAGATCCCACATGCCACGGAGCGGCTGGGCCCGTGAGCCATGGCCGCTGAGCCTGCGCATCCGGAGCCTGTGCTCCGCAATGGGAGAGGCCACAACAGTGAGAGGCCTGCGTACCGCAAAAAAAAAAAAAAGAAAGAATATGGCTTGGTATTGGCTCTTCAGAGTTCATTTTTTCCTACCTAAGCATTTTATGCTCTTTGTATATCTAGTTTCAACTGGTATTTTAATTTCACATTTACAAAACTTATTGTTTTTAACATTTGTTCTTCTTCAGAGACATGTATATTGGATTTTTTTAGCTATTTTCTATTTCTCTTATAATTACTCTAGTGTTGCAGTTGAAAATTTGAAACTCATTGCTTTTTAGTTGAAGTTTTGTTCTTATAATTTTTCTTTTGATATTCTTTTTTAAAAATTGAGATATATTAGTTTCAGGTGTACAACATAATGATTCAATATTTGTAAATATCATGAAATGATCACCACAATAAATTTAGTTAACATCCATCACCACATGTAGTTACAAATCTTTTTCTTCCTATAACATTCTTAAATGACACTCTTCTTCCCTCCCCCAGGTCCCTTAGCTCAGTTAGGACGTGGAGTAGTGGTAGTCAATGAGTAAATGCCTAGGATAGCCTGCATAATACCTAGTCAACATGGCGTGGTTGAGTTTTTTCCTATTGATTTCTGCTTCCTGGTTGTGATGGAGCAAATAATGATTCTCTCAAGGACAAAAGGGGGAAAACCAAAAATAGAGCCTAAAAATGATTCAGCATCTTAACTTCCACTTTTGCTTTTGTTGCCCCACACTTTATATTGTCACCCCTATACTACAACTTCACCCCTAAATTTCTCTCTCTCTCTTTCTCTCTCTCTCACACACACACACACACACACACAGACACACACACACACACACACACACACACACACACTATAATAATCAGGGTTCTCCAGAGAAACAGAATGAGGAGAGAGACAGAGGAATAAGGAATTGGCTCTCATGATTATGGAGGCTGACTAGACCCAAGGTCTGAAGGGAGAATTGGTGAGCTGAAGACCCAGAAGAGTTGATGGTGTAGTTCCAGCCTTAATCTGAGAACCAAGAGAATGGTTGGTCTAGCCCTAGTTTGAGAACCAGCAGTCCTGAAATCCAGGAAAAGCTGGTGTTTCAGTTCGAGCCCAAAGGAAGGAAAAAGCTGATGTCTGAGTCTGAAGGCAGTCAGGTAGGATGAATTCTCTCTCACACAGGGAAGGATCAGTCTTTGTGTTCTATTCAGTCCTTCAAATGATTGGATGAAACCCACCCACATTAGGCAGGGAAATCTTCTTTACTTAGTCTACAGATTTTTTTTTGAACTTCATTTTATTTTTTTATACAGCTGGTTCTCATTAGTTATCTATTTCATACATATTAGTATATATATGTCAATCCCAAACTCCCAATTCATCCCACCACCACCACCACTGCCACTCCCCCCCATTCTCCCCACTTGGTGTCCATATGTTTGCTCTCTACATCTGTGTCTCTATTTCTGCCTTACAAACCAGTTCATCTGTACCATTTTTCTAGATTCCACATATATGCGTTAATATACGATATTTGTTTTTCTCTTTCTGACTTACTTCACTCTATATGACAGTCTCTAGGTCCATCCACGTCTCTACAGATAACTCAGTTGCGTTCCCCTTTATGGCTGAGTAATATTCCATTGTATATATGTACTACATCTTCTTTATTCATTCGTCTGTCAATGGACACTTAGGTTGCATCCATGACCTGGCTATTGTAAATAGTGCTGCAATGAACACTGGGGTGCAAGTGTCTTTTTGAATTATTGTTTTCTCTGGGTATATGCCCAGTAGTGGGATTGCTGTGTCATACGGTAATTGTATTTTTAGTTTTTTAAGGAACTTCCATACTGTTCTCCATAGTGGCTGTATCAATTTACATTCCTACCAACAGTGCAAAAGGGTTCCCTTTTCTCCACATCGTCTCCAGCTTTTGTTGCTTGTAGATTTTCTGATGATGCCCACTCTAACTGGTGTGAGATGATACCTCATTGTACTTTTGATTTGCATTTCTCTAATAATTAGTGATGTTGAGCAGATTTTCACGTGCCTCTTGGCCATCTGTATGTCTTCTTTGGAGAAATGTCTATTTAGGTCTTCTGCCCCCTTTTTTTTTCTTTTTGCGGTACGCTGGCCTCTCACTGCTATGGCCTCTCCCAATGCGCAGGCTCAGCGGCCATGGCTCACTGGCCCAGCCGCTCCGTGGCATGTGGGATCTTCCCGGACCAGGGCACGAACCCGTGTCCCCTGCATCGGCAGGCGGACTCTCAACCACTGCGCCACCAGGGAAGCCCCGCCACTGGTAATTTGATAGGGATTGCATTGGATCTGTAGATTGCTTTGGATAATATAGTCATTTTCACAATATTGATTCTTCCAACTCAAGAACATGGTATATCTCTCCATTTGTTTGTGTCATCTTTGATTTCTTTCATCAGTGCCTTATAGTTTTTCTGAGTACAGATCTTTTGCCTCCTTAAGTAGGTTTATTCCTAGGTATTTTATTCTTTTTGTTGCAATGGTGAATGGGATTGTTTCTTTAATTTCTCTTTCTGATCTTTTGTTGTTAGTGTATAGGAATGCAAGAGATTTCTGTGCATTAATTTTGTATCCTGAAACTTTATCAAGTCCATTGATTAGCTCTAGTAGTTTTCTGGTGGCATCTTTAGGATTCTCTATGTATAGTATCATGTCACCTGCAAACAGTGACAGTTTTACTTCTTCTTTTCCAATTTGTATTCCTTTTATTTCTTTTTCTTCTCTGATTGCCATGGCTAGGACTTCCATAGCTATGTTGAATAATAATGGCGAGAATGGGCATCCTTGTCTTGTTCCTGATCTTTGAGGAAATGTTTTCAGTTTTTCACCATCGAGAATGATGTCTGCTGTGGGTTTGTTGTATATGGCCTTTATTATGTTGAGGTAGCTTCCTTCCATGCTCACTTTCTGAAGAGTTTTTATCATAAATTGGTGTGGAATTTTGTCAAAAGCCTTTTCTGCATCTATTGAGATGGTCATATGGTTTTTATTCTTCAATTTGTTAATATGGTGTATCACACTGATTGATTTGTGTATATTGAAGAATCCTTGTGTCCTTGGGACAGATTTAAATGTTAATCTTTTTTTAGAAAATACCTTCACAGAGCTTCCCTGGTGGCGCAGTGGTTGAGAGTCCACCTGCCGATGCAGGGGACACGGGTTCATGCCCCAGTCCGGGAAGATCCCACATGCCGCAGAGCAGCTGGGCCGTGAGCCATGGCCGCTGAGCCTGCGCGTCCGGAGCCTGTGCTCCGCAACGGGAGAGGCCACAGCGGTGAGAGGCCCGTGTACCGCAAAAAAAAAAAAAAAAAATTAACCATCAAACACCTCCCCCCCCCCCACCAATTTAAGGCAGGCTTCAATGTCCCCAAGGCTTTCTGTTAGTTTTTATATTGATTTCCTATGTCTATTCTTCTTTCTTTTCTGAAATCTGCAGGGATAATTTTGGTAGAGGAAGCCAGTAGCGCATGCTAATTTTCCATATTGTCAGGAATCTCCTATTCACAATTCCTAAATTATTTATATTATCACCAGTACTTTTTTCCCTTTATCAGAGAAAATTGCTTCTCTCTTTCAAAACTAACTTCTACTGTTTCCATCTCTTTCCCCAGTTACCATTATATTGTCCATTTCACTAACCCATTAGGGAACTGTACTTTGTATGTATGTATGTATATATATATATATATATATATATATATATATATATGTTTATATATATATATATACACACACACACACATATATATATAAGCATGTATTTATTTCTACTCTATCTAGACCAATAAGAATATTCTTCATATAGGCACACCCAAAATGTTCATTGAATGAACAGATAAATGAATGGATAATGAATGGATGAATGAAATTATCATCAAGTACAAATCTTTAATGTAAAAATCATGAAACGTTATGCAAATGAGAAAGAAATGCATTTTATGAATGGTGGTAGAAAGTCATATAGTTGAGCTATGAAGAATTATAAAATACTTTCTAGTTTTAAAACACAAGATTAGACAACGGAAATTGCCGGTTCTTGTGATCACTTGTTATGTCTTATTATAGTTCCAAGTTATTCCCATTTATTTTATTTCAGTCCATGTGTGTGTGTGTGTGTGTGTTTCTGTTCAATTTTTAACATGCTTCAACTAAATTTGGCTTGTGTCTATATGCTGGATACTAGGAAAGACTCTTAGAGAATTATTCCATGGCTTGTTCAGTCCCTAGGTAATACAAAGATTCATTGTCACCTTAATTGAACAGCCATTCTTCTTTTTTACTTTTTCTTTCTTCTCCCACCTCCTATATTTTCCATCTATTCTTCTTTTTTCTTTTAGTACGTAAGAGTGGGAGTTCTGAATTATTTTTGGAGCATTCAGTTCTCCTTGGGGAACTAGCCAGTATGCTTGACTTCCACGAACTCTTATAGTAAAACAATTTGACAGAATGTAAATTTAACCCCACTTTGGTAGCTTCACTATGTGGTTTCCTCAACAGCAAAGATCACATTTGATATTAGTTTGGTTTAGAAAACAATTTTTTTATGAAATTGACAGAACATAAGCAATGAAAGTTAGAATATAAGTGATATGTTTAGTTAGCTTAACCCTGCAGATTTATATAACTCTTGTATTGTTTATGTTTAAATTCATCTGAGATCCTCTTTTAAATAAATCTAACAGAAGGCTGTCCATCTCTTAACTAAGAAGTTCACTTTTTAAAAAGTTTACTTCATATTTATTGAGCACCTAGCATATGCCAATGTGCCAGGCACTATTCTAGGACCAGGGGATACAGCTGACATCATAAATTTTCACAGCATAGTCTTGTTATTCATTAATTTCATTCTGGTTTTATTTCTTTGTCCCAATTAAAGGTACAAATCAAGAGTAACTTCCACCCTGAATTTTATTGTATTCTAAATTTGATTTTCTTCAACTGAGAGCTAAATGGTCCAATCCAAAACTGGGCAGAAGACCTAATAGACGCTTCTCCAAAGAAGACACACAGGTGGCCAAGAGGCACGTGAAAGCTGCTCAACATCACTAATCATGAGAGAAATGCAAATCAAAACTGCAATGAGAGATCACTTCACACCAGTTAGAGTGGGCGTCATCAGACAATCTACACGCAACAAATGCTGGTGAGGGTGTGGGGAAAAGGGAACCCTCTTGCACTGTTGGTGGGAATGTCAATGGATACAGCCACTATGGAGAACAGTATGGAGGTTCCTTAAAGAACTAAAAATAGAACTACCATACGACCCAGCCATCCCACTACTGGGCATATACCCTGAGAAAACCGCAATTCAAAAAGACACATGCACCCCAGTGTTCATTGCAGCACTATTTACAATAGCCAGGTCATGGAAGCAACCTAAATGCCCATCAACAGACGAATGGATAAAGAAGATGTAGTACATATATACAGTGGAATATTACTCAGCCATAAAAAGGATCGAAATTGGGTCATTTGTTGAGACGTGGATGGATCTAGAGACTGTCATACGGAGTGAAGTAAGTCAGAAAGAGAAAATCTAATATCGTATATTAACGCATATATGTGGAACCTAGAAAATGGTACAGATGAACTGGTTTGTAAGGCAGAAATTGAGACACAGATGTAGAGAACAAACATATGGACACTAAAGGGGGGGAAGCGGCGGGGTGGTGGTGGTGGTGGTGGGATGAACGGGCGATTGGTATTGACGTGTATACACTGATGTGTATAAAATGGATGACTAGTAAGAACCTGCTTTTTAAAAAAATAAATAAAATTAAATTAGAAAAAAAAAGAATAGACATTAACCCCTCACAGATGTATTTATTCATGAGTTTTATCAGAGGGTTACTTGTTGGTAGTTTATCACAGAGAAAGTGAAAAACCCAGATTAAATATCTTAAAGTATCCCTGATTGCCTTTCCGGAAGGACCCAGTTGCCTTCCCAGCATTCACATTGTTTTAAA
Organism: Aethalodelphis obliquidens; assembly: GCF_003676395.1. Taxonomy (NCBI): domain Eukaryota; kingdom Metazoa; phylum Chordata; class Mammalia; order Artiodactyla; family Delphinidae; genus Aethalodelphis; species Aethalodelphis obliquidens. The sequence continues at coordinate 15,195,336 of NW_020837980.1, read as the reverse complement.
ACTGTTTGGCATGCCTGGGCTTACTTATGTGGTACAGTAAAATTTTTTTTAAAAAAAGCTTTTGCCTGCTCTTGGAAGACAATACTATGCTAAATATAGTGCAATGCTTCTCAGCTCATAAAATCTGCTACATGGCACAAACTTGAAGACGTCCTCAGAAGAAATACGGCAAGAGACGTACATTGTCTGCTTTAGTCAAAACTGCCATTTTCCTTATGGAATTTTCCTGAAGTGGCTGGACATCAGCCTTCCACATACTGGCTGGGATTAAAGTGATTTTTCTATAAAAGGAGAGGAGGACAAAAGAAAAAGCAAAATGTGGTCCACAATGGAAAATGTGATCCTTAGCCACTGGCATAAAATTACATTGACAATGGGGGAGTAACTTTCTTCCTTCAAAGAACAATGTTTGATATTTGAACTAGACGGGTGATGAAGCTTGTAACTTGGGAGATAAATCAGTTTCAAATTTAGAAAAGAATTTTCAGAAATTGCTTAGCAGGGTAGTTTTAGGGGTTAACATATGAATGGAGGTTACATGGTGCCTGGTCTGTCTGTCCTGTGTTTGTTGGACAGAGATAATAAGGCCTGTTCCCCATGGTAGCACATACAAAGAAATTTAAATTCTGTCATAATTATTCATTCTAAATTCTGTGACATTTCAGTATCGAGCGAATGTTCAAATTGTGTCTAGTTTCTGCCTCCCTTCCCTCTTTATGTTGATTTCTACATCTCCTCCTATTTATCTCTTTTGTGCATCACATATATTTCACTATGAACTCAATTTTGCGGGTGAAAGGCCACAACTAAGGGTTTGCATGCCTTATCTCTGCCTTAGAGAGTGGTAACTCACAAATGAGCCAGCTGCACCTACTGTACATAAAACAGCAACAGCACTTTGATCTCTCCCTTAATGTGCTAGGTTTAGATTACTCTGTGAGCAAAAGGGGTGAAAGGTGGTGGGAAACTATTTTAACTAAGTACTGGGGGCAGTGTTTATTCATGGTGCAGATTTTTAATGGGAAAGATGGAACATGAAAGCTTGTCAAATGTACTGCTCAGAGAGTCTGACAACACAGAATATTTTTATAGATGAAAGGTGAGGAATCTCCACCTTCTCAGTGTAACATAAATTGTATGGAAAAAAGTAAGACATAAAAAAGCCAGATAGAAAACTGTCTATATTCCCTTATGACTGCATGAAATTCTGCCACAAAACCAGAGGGCTATTTCAGAGTTGCATTTGTCTGGTACAAAGAGGGACATGGTGAACATTAAAAATATACACTTTGAGAAGGATTCTCATTACATTTATAATTAATGTAATATTGTTTTAGCAAGAACTAGGTATGTTTAGTAAGAACTATTCCAATGTCGTGGCAAGGTAGAAACCCAGAAATATCCAAGGATAATATTCTCCACAATTGGAAGAGTGAATTTATGTTGCCCCTCCAATCAGACTATAAGTCCAATTATGTTTAATTCAGAAATAGCTTGAAATTCTGCCTTTGCCTTTGATGAGACCCTCATCTTTCCTTTCTTGGTTCACCACAGCCTTGCCCTAAAGCAGATTCTCAATCTTTCTTTCTCAAACACTGATGGTACTTAGTATACTGCTGCTGGTTACGGTGGCCTCCTATGAGAGTGTTTCTCAGGTAGAGGGGTGGAAGGTGCAGGAGATGCATGGGAATCTCTGGAGTAAACTGTGTGTTATAAAGAAACTTCCAAGATGGTTTTGACATGCCCACAATTTTCTAACTCATGCCTAGGAGTCATTAGTGTTAAATTATTGAGCCCTTTATAATCTGGCTATAATGCATTTCATTAATTACATCAGCAATTATGAACTCCATATTTTCAAAATCTCACCTTATATATATTATTCTATCTCTTGGGAATATCAAACTCCACCTACCCTATTTTCTCTCTCCCCAGCACATTTCTGTTTCCTTTGAAATTCCAAGCTCGAAATTGATCCTTGAGTGAAGACTTCTCCATCGGTCCCCCAAAGACTTAGTTGTTCCTGTCCTAGATATTTCCACAGCAACATGATAATGACTCTGAAAATGAATTATTCTATTCTAATGTGTCTGTTAAAATAGCTGTCTTCCCAACTCTACCACCAGATTGTGGGCCAGGATATTTATTCATCTTTTAAGCCCTAACTTTAAATACAGTGGCAGCTACATTACAGGTGATGAATAAATGATTACTTGTACATGTGTGTACTTTTCATTTATTTATTGATAAGTTATTTATCTGTGTATATAGATATGGCAACATATACAAAGCTTAAGTGCAGAGGTCAATAATTTTTATATTATATACCTCCATGTAAGTACTACTCAGATGAAGGCATAGAACATTTCCAACGTCCCAAAAGATTCCCTCCTGTCCCTTCCTAGTCAACACCTTCTCTGCACAACCAGTTCTATTCTAACTTATGCAGTAAATTAATTTTGCTGATCTACAGCTACATATGGACTCTATAAATCGAATCACTTAGTATTTACTTTTTTGGAGTCTGACTTCTTTCATCAGACATGTTCTTGAGACTCAACCATGCTGTTACATGTTCATTTTTTTGTATTGTGGTGTAGAATTCCATTGCATAAATATGTCATGAATTTTTTCACTCTCTTCTTCATGAACATATGAACTATTTATAGTTTTTCATTCTTATGAGCAAAGCTACTATTAATATTTTTGTACCTATTATTTCATGTGGAAATTTACACTTTTTTTTTTAGTATATACCTAGGCATTAGATTGGTGGGTCATTTGATAGGTACAGGATTAGCTTTATAATATATTATTACTTCCTAAAAATGGCTGGGTCAATTTATACACTCCAAAGTTAAATATAAGAGTCCCTCTTGCTCCATATCCAACAGTTAATATTGTTAGTCATTGATTTTAGCCATTCTGGTGGTAATATAGTGGTGTCTCCTTGTAGATAGAGTTTACATTTATGTCCTTAATGACCAATGATGGTGAGCAAGTTTTTATATACTTATTGCCCATTTGAATATCATCTTTTGTAAACTGCCTCTTCAATTCTTTTGCACATTTTTAGTTGGGTTGTTTGTCTTTTTTCTATTGATTTTTTAGAGTTCTCTATATATCTGAATGCAATTCCTTTATCAGAGGTATTGCAAATATATTCTCTCAGATGTGGTTTGCCTTTCTTTTTTTTTTGCAGTATGCGGGCCTCTCACCGCCGTGGCCTCTCCCGTTGCGGAGCACAGGCTCCGGACGCACAGGCTCAGCGGCCATGGCTCACGGGCCCAGCCGCTCCGCAGCATGTGGGATCTTCCCCGACCGGGGCACGAACCCGTATCCCCTGCATCGGCAGGTGAACTCTCAAGCACTGCGCCACCAGGGAAGCTCTGTTTGCCTTTCTTTTGATGAACAGAAGTTCTTAACTGAATCAAATTTATTATTTTTCCTTTATCTATTGGTTCGTTTCATGTTTCATTTTAAGAAAACTCTGTCTCATCCAAATTCATGAAGATATTGTTTTGTGTTCTTACAGAAATTTGATTGTTTAATTTTCAAATTGAGGTCTAATATCCACCTCAAATTAATTTTTCTGTAAGGTGTGTGGAAAGGTTCAAGGTTTGTTTATATCCCATAGAGATGCAACTGCTGCAGAACCATTTATTGAAAAGATCATCTTTACTCCCACTAGCTTGTGTTGGTAACTTTGTAGTAAATTGGGCAACCATATATGTGTTGGTTTACTTTTGGATTGTCTATTCCAATAGACGGTAAGTTTGTCTTAATTGCTGTATTTTAAAATCTGGTAGAGCAAGTCTTCTAACTTTGAACTTTATTAAGATTATCTTGAATATTCTAGGTCCCTAGTTTTTCATGTAAATTTTAGAATCAAGTTTTCAATTCCCACCTCCCCAACAAAGTTCTAAGTTTCATTGGAATAATAGTGAATCAATAGGTTTTAATTTGGATAAAAACACTTTAAAATATATAGAACTATTTAGATTTTCTATTTCTTCTTGTGTCGGTTTTGATAATTTGTGTTTTTCAAGGGTTTGTTTCCGTTTCATTGATTTAAAAAAAAATCATGAATGGAAGTTTCTTTAAAAGTTACTTTATCCCATTTTAATGTCTTTGCAATGTATAGTTTCTTCCTTTTTTCACTTTAGACAGTGATAATTTATGTTCTTTACTCTCACCCCCTTTTTTTGTCCATCTTACTAGTAGTTAATGAATTGCATTAATCTTTTCGGAGTACCAACTTTTGGCTTTGTTGATTGTCTCCATTGTATACCTCTATTGTTTGCTCTTAATTATTTTCTTCCTTTTACTTTCTACTACAATTTAGTTTACTGTTCTTTTTCTAAATTTTTGAGGTAGAAGCTTAAATTATTGATTTTAGACAATTCTTTTCTGATACATGCATATAATTCTTATTAAGCCTGCTTTAGCTGTATCCCATAAATTTTGACATGTTGTATTTTTATTATCATTTAGCTCAAAATATTTTCTAATTTATCTCGTGATTTATTCTCTGAATCAAGGCTTATGTAGAAGTGTGTTGCTTAATTTCTAAATATTTAGGGTTTTCTAGTCATCTATCTGTTATTCAGTTCTAATTTAATACTTAAATGATTAGACTATGATTTAAATCCTTAGGAATTTTTCAAGGCTTATTTTAAGGACAGATTATGGCCTATTTTGGTAAATGTGTTACATGCACTAGAAAAGAATATGCATTTTGTGGTTGTTGCATATAATATTCTATATATATTAATTAGATAAATTTGGTTTTGTCAGTTCTTAGAATCTTATTGAAATGACCATACCCAAGGTCATTTAGATTTTCTCTTATGTTATATTTCAGGATTTTTACACTTAAGTCTATGATTCATTTTGAGTTAATTTTTATGAAGGGTATAAGATCTGTATCTAGATTCTCTCTTTCTTTCTTTCTTCCTGTCTTTTTTTTTTCTTTTTGCATGTGAACATCCAGCTGTTACAGCACCATATGTTGGAAAGACATTCTTTTTTTCCATTGAAGTGCCTTTTTCCTTTTCTTATTTGTTTGGTGCTGCCTGGAAAGAACATGGCCTTGGCTCAAAAGCTGAGTTGCTTCCTTAAAGCATCACCGGTGGAGGCTGTCAGCTAACTATACTCAACACAACTGAATGGCAAGTCCTCCTTGAAGGGAGATCAGAGAGGAACAACTCCATGACTATCAAATTTTTGGTTTAAGGGTCTCAGGCATCCCCAGCAAGGGTCCTAATATTGGCATAACAGAACTGACTTAGTTGAGCACTCTACACTCCTTTCCAGCAGTTGCTCTCAGCTAGGCATCCTGGAAGCTCCCTCAGTGCATGGTTGGTCCAGGAGTTATCCAAGGTCCTGATAGGTGATTGTGGTGCTCACTCACGGGCCTCTCTTTCATGGGTTATAGCCTTGCCTCCGTTACTGTTGAATACTTACAAACAGTTCCCGTATACATTTTTTTCCCTTATAAATTTTTTCTAGGTTTTCTATTTGTTTATGGTAGGAATTTAATTAAAAGACTAGGTACTCTATCATGGCCCAAACTGGAAGTCTCTTCGTAAATGATTGTTGAATAAATAGATTTGTTGAGTTGGAAGGAATTCTGGTATATCCTGATAAAAATGTTGAATAGGCATTGGGAGTCATCTGTATATTGGTAGTAGTTAAAAGAAGCTATAAGGGTGTTGATATTTTCAAGGAAGATTATACAAGGGCCAAAGAAAGAAAAAAAATTTAAAAACAAAATCAAGGAACAACAATATTTAAAGGATACCAGATTAAGAGAATCCAGAAAAGGCTGAAAGTGGGACAGAAACATAAATATTTATTTAGACACTCTGTTGCACTTTAAATTAATTAAGTACTTATTGAATTTTTAAAAATAATTTGTATGACTAACAAAAGAGGGATTGCATGGATTTGTGGGTGAATCAAGGATTAGGGTTCAATGAGGAAGAATTTCTAAGAAGAGTAAGAGTTTTGAGTTGAAGACTAATTGGATTAAATCATTATGAAATGGGATAGATGTGGAGAATAGGGTTAATTCAGCCATCAGCTGAGCATGAGCAGGATTAAGACTTTGCTGCTGGGATGCACACGAGGAAATCAACCTGAAAAATATCAGGGTGGAAGAAAAGGAGAAATGGCTCCCGAAATTTTGTGTTGATAGAGATTTGGGGCAAATCTGTAGCTGAAAACAGATTCAGAGGACTTGCCTTGAGGTTGCATTTTAAGTCTATAACGTAGATCAGTGAACATAATATTAAGTTGAAATTTTCAAACACACATTTGCTGATTCTCTTATTATTTAAGTAATTATTTAACTTGAGATGACTTTGGGAGGCTACTAAGGATTTGGAAGACCTTTAGTTCTCTCCAACTTCATCCCAAGCTATCCTGATTCTGCTAATAAAATGCATTAATGTGTTAAGTCTGATTGTTAAGGTGAGTATATTGTAGTGCATATCCAAGTGGATACACTTTGTAGGTAGTGAAAGGCACACAGTTGGACAGAGAAAGACCCATGGCCATCTGTCTGTCTATGGCATAACAAGTGCTCCAATGATGGAAGTGTTCATCAAAATAGAATGGCAATAAGCAAGATAACCTATATTGTATTACCAATAGGGGGCTCTGTTGGTATTGCAATAGAACTGTACTCATTCATTTAAATTCCCCTGTCCCCATGACCCATACAGTTTTCTCTGTTAATTAACAACTGAGTTCTTCTATCCATCCATCTCTTCTTCCGTCCTTCCGTTCTTTCATTTAGTGTCATTCACCTGCATTCTTCATTAGTTAACAGTGAAAATACTCGGAAGGCACATAGCTCTATGGTTTTCTCTCCACCTCATTGGAATTGTGGGAACTCTTACTGAGTGGTGAGGGGTAGGGTAATGAAACTTGGAAAAATGCCATCCTAGGATCCCTCTGTGCTACCAATATGCAAATAATTTAATAGTAATGCAGTCAAGAGTTCCCTGAGTAAAGACTCTCCATTTTCATCACTGTTGGTAAGTGCCAAGAGGGACAGATGAGAATAAGTTATAGCCACGTTGTGACATGTAATAAATCTTCCAGAAGAGGTTTACCCGTACTCAGCTCTTTGGCTTTTATCCTGTGTACGACACTTCTGTTTGCTTTGCATCTAAGCAACAGAAAGTAATCAGCCTCTAAAAACTTAATTACTGGTTGCACGGATAACCCTTAGGGTGTGTGTGTCCAGTCACTTGGGCCTCCTTCTACGTCTCTCATCACAAAAAGCAATATGCTTCCCTCAGTGCTGGCCTTTCTGCAAAGCAGGGTGGTTCATTTCTTCTTCAAGGGGAAGACAAAGGGCTGCTGAAACAACAGAATAATACATTGAAATGGCCCTTCCTTGGGAAAATGAGCTGCTAATAGTTCTTGATGACTGAAACAAAGAAAGAGTCCTAGGGCTAGAAATCACTCAAGAACGGAGCCTTGATAACAGTCAGCCGCTGAGAGGTAGAAAGTGTAAGGAATTCTAGGGAGAGGAGTGAGAAAATACTGTAACGGTCTTGCAAAACACAACTCCGAATCACACTAGTATTTTAATAAGACAAGTTTAAACTAGTCACACTCCCACCTCTTAACCAAACTGTTAACACAATTTAACACACTTTCAAAAGGGCACCCCTAGGATGTGCTAATGAAGTCACTTTCTTCCCAGCAGGAGTCAATGGTCTTTTCCCTCTTTGTTGAGCTCTCTTTGATCAGGCTTACAAAATACTCAAATATCTTGTCAATCCCGAGGGGTGGTTAGTATGTTTTTCAAATATATCTATGGGGAAACTGAGCCATAAAGGACCAGTCTAAAGTTCAAAGTAGTATAATTATTAGAGTTTGCATTGATGTGCTGTCCCAGCTTTTCCCTACTGCTATTTAACTGCTGTGAAATAAATAAATGCTGTTCAGGAATTCTATCTTTTAAGTCAAATAATGTGGAAAGGAACAATAACTGTGAAGAGCTCTGTAATTGTTAAACACTGAACAAACATATGAGGTGTTAACATTTCAGTTTTCAAAATTACATTGCAAGTTATTTGAACTGGACTTTGAAACAATTGTTTTTTTATTTATTTTTTAACTTTAAGTGGTAATGGATACATTCTAGAAACCAATGGATATATTTAAAGCAACCGAACAATTAATTATTTTCAGTATAGTTTCAAGATTAAAGCAGTCTCTTAAAAGGCATTGTTCTACCCAGGTAGCTCCGAAGACAGAAACGACAGTCTTTTAGGCTAGGACAGTGATGTGTACAGTACAGGGGTGTTTATTTTTCTATTCTTTAAACTGCACACACGTAAAAGTATACAAAATATACTTTTTATATGTATTATACATTTCCAAATAAAAAGGAATTTACAAAGAGACTTTGTTCCATAGCTGAAATCTTAAAGTGAATTGAGCAGAGATGATGCATTTAGCATTCATAAAAGTTTCTTACAAGATTTTGTAGAAGAATTGCCCATTATTGTGTTTGACAACAGACCTATGAATTTTGGAGAAATACAAAAAAGAGGACCTGTAAAAAAGAAAAGCGTCCTTACACTGAACTATATAATATACAGATTACTACCTATAATATTTTTATGAGCATCTAGATTTTGGTGGCAAAGGTTTTAAAATTTCTTATTGCTCTTATAATCCTTTGTGATTATCTGACAATGATTCATGTAATATTATTCTATATCTGACTTTGGCTGTTACCCATTACACCATGTTAACATATTTCAATAAGTCATCAATTTGGTTTCCAGTGTGCTGATTTGATTCAGTTTTCATTACTTGCCTAGTATTTATTTTTTAGGCATGTTGTCCATCTTAGTCTAGCACTGCCCTTTTTGCATTAGCCATTTTAGGATAAAATACTTAATAAGATTTGCATTTAAAAAATGAACTAGAGGAACTGGACCCCCTCCAGCCAGAACAAGTAATTATGTCATTTGTATTGCAAAGCAAGAGTGGCTATAAGCAATGGTACACTTTTTTAAAGATTGATAACCTTAAGCAGTATTATATTACACATAAAATGGCAGGTCTGACAGAGGAACTAAACGTGGACAGTGTACAAAATCCTGAAAACTGTAGAGAGTCAAAAAGTTTTTACTTTGTCTTACGATGAACTACTCAATTAGAAGTAGTTATTTACAGTTTATATCTTTATTTTGTATTATATCTCTGTGTCATACATTGGACTCTTCCTGAGTGAACCCTATGTTTATATGGATAGCAAGAGTGCCACATCATACACTAGTGAATGATCTCAAATTCCACGTCCTAATATTCAGAGACCCAACTTAGATTGTGTCGATACGAAGTGGCCAAATAACATTAAGCCTGTTTAATTGCCTTGTGATCACTTAGGAGGCACTCAATCTGCCAAGCTGAAATTTTCCATTGTTGATAATGACTCTGAAAGCTGGAAATGCTATTAATATTACTACCACTGCTAAGAAGAATACAGTATGCCTTTATTGAGCACTTCATACTCAACACTATGCTCCAAATGCTGTGTTAAGTACTTTACACACCTTATCTCATTAATCCTCCCCACAACCTTGCAAGGTTGTATTTTTATTAGAAGAGATGAGGATTCTGTTTATGGAGGTTACATAATAATCCCAGAACCCCAGCTATTAAAGCCATAGAATTGGGATTTGAACCCTGTCTAGTTTAACTCTGGAGCTGGTGTTCTTCATCACTATGGCATATTTATATAAACTAAAAAATCTTTTCGAAAATATCCCTAAGATATTTTCCTAACAGAAGCAGCTACGACTACATTCCAGTGAATGACGGGGCATTAAAATGTTCTGGTCCTGAACTTAGATCTTTTCAACTAGAAGTGGTCCCCTAGTAGTTTTAGGGGGGAAGGATTTATGATAAGATGTGCCTAAATGATCAATCATGGTCTTTCTGTAGGACAAAAGTATACATACTACGCTATTTTGTAGGCATTGGTCAACTAGATATTTCTTAAATTTAACAAAACTGTTCTAAACCTTACCCTCACAGTGTTCACAGAAAGGGAAACAAAAAGAAATGCAAGGCAAATGGGAAAAGCAGTCTCATAAGAAAATCAAAATTCCACAGAGGCAACTAGCCAGTGTGATATGAACCAAGAATGCTGATGGGGAAAGTTTCTTCTGCACTTCTCATGGGCTAAGGAAACACATTCAGGGAGTTCAAAATCGAGAGGGGCAATCTAGAGATAGCAACATCCTCTTAGACTTCAAAGAGAAGGAAATATATTTAGGGACCTTTCTGATGTTAAAAAGCCATTATAATTTTGAAGCTTTGTTTTCCTTACTCTTCTCAATTGGAGACGCTAATGTTCAGTCATTGAATTCCATGGTTAATTGCTCAATATTTCAATCAACAGTCTACTTCAAACAATCAATCAATCAAATAAGTTTTCTGGTAGTGTATATTCTTCATACCTACAAATACATATAAATGTATTTGTATTATAATTAAAGCTAAGCATTTTCTAGTTAATTATGGAATAAGAAGAATCAGTTTCCTAGGGCTGCTGTAACAAAGTACAATAAGATGGATGGCTTAAACAACAGAAAGGTACAGTCTCACAGAATGAAGGCTACAAGTCTGATGGAAGGAATGGGAGTTTGGGATTAGCAGATGCAAACTATTGTATATATTGAATAGAACTGATAAACAACAAGGTCCTACTGTATAGCGCAGGAATTCAATATCCTGTGACAAACCATAAAGGAAACGCATATGAAAAAGAATATATATGTATAACTGAGTCACTTTGCTGTACAGAAGAAATTAACACAACATTGTAAATCAACTATACTTCAATAAAATAAAAAAAGAAGATGTCAACTAGACTGGTCCCTTCTGAGTCCTGTGGGAAAAAAATCTCTTTTGTTCCTCTCTTCTCACTTCTGGTAGTTTGCTAGCTCTCGTTGATGTTCCTTGGCTTTTAGAAGTATCAGCTCAATCTCTGCTTTCATCTTCACATGACATTCTCTCTGTGTGCATGTCTATCTCCAAATTTTCCACTTTTATAGGGACGTCAGTCACATGGATGAGGGGCCCATCCTCCTGCAATAACAGTACATCTGCAATGATGCTGTTTTCAGATGTCACGCTGAGAAATTGGAAATTAAGATTTCAACACAAGCATTTGGAAGAGACATTGTTCAACCCAGACCATAAGTTTAACTTTAGAAAAAAAAAAAAAAAAAGGAATGTTTAGTATCATAAAATATTAGCATTGGAAGGAACTTTAGAAACCCATATTAATCTTCCACATGAGATTACCTGAGCTCAGAAATGAAGTGATTTCTCCACCTACTAATCACATAGCCAGTGGCAGAGCCGATGCACTCCCTCCCACCCAGGCGGCAGCTTACTGGTAATAGTGCACTGGTATAAATTATTTCATTTAGAAACTGACTTTTTTCTAATAGGCAAATTAAATTGCTAAATAACATTTTTAAAGTTGGGACTCCATAGTTCACATACTTTAAGTAGAAAATTCTGGAAGCTTACAAGAACAATATATTAAATAATTAAATAACAATAATTTAATCTCTCTTCAATTCATCTATTTCCAATGACACTTAGATAACAAGGGCATTGTACAAAACTCTCTACTTCACTCTCTCAATGTATCTTCATTGTAACCCCAAAAGCTAGGTACAATTATTCTCATTGTAAAGATGAGAAAAGGAGAAAGAAGTCAAATAAGTTGACCGAAGTCATGCAGATAAGTTACACAGCTAGGAATCAGACAGGTCTACTTGACCCTGAAGTGCTTTCTTTTTCAACTATGACTAAGCTGTCTCATGTTTTGATTGTTGATATCATAAAATAACCTGTAAAGATGTAGTGAAGAAGAGATGAGGGATAAATCATTTTATATGTAATTTTCCTATTGGAAAAAAATAGCCCCATGTGAGTAAAAATGTACCTTAGGTAAGAGTGTGTAAAGAAGAAATTCAGGGAACCAAAGTTGATTCATTGATAAAACTTGTAGTTAATATAAAAAACTGGTCAATAAATTTAAATAGACAAAGAGGAAAGAGTGGGGAGATTTGAGAACCAGGAAAAGATGGTGTCAGATGTCTCACATTAGGAAAATGTGAAGGCAGAGAGTTTATTGAACTAAAAGTCTATATGGAAACAAAGATTACTCATATTCGTACCACCAGTCCTTAATCTGCAGTAAATGATTAATAAGTAGGTATAAATATGATGGAATGAAAACTTTGATAGTGGCTACAGGAAGGCAATTTTCATAGAATTTTGAGGACTATAATTAGATGTAAGTAAACATACATAGTCCCATAATAATCTATTGTACTGGTTTGAAAAATGGATCCATGCAAAGGAGAATAAAAGCCAACATTAACTGAACACCTTCTATGTTTCAGGGACTCTTTTAAAGAGTTTATAGACAACATTGCATTTTTTCCCTCAACAAATTTATAATGTGGGTGCTATTTTTTAATTTTTATTTTATATTGGAGTATAGTTGATTAACAATATTGTGTTTCAGGTGTACAGTAAAGTGGTTCAGTTAATACATATACATATACCTATTCTTTTTCAAGTGTGTACTATTTTTGATCTCCATTTTATAAATGAGGAAAGTGAGGTTTAGAAGTCATACAGTAAAGGGTCCACTGGATTATACAGAGCAATGTCACTCTTCTTGTTTTCAAGGTAACATTGGTTTATAGTATTATGTAAGTTTCATGTTTGTAACATATTTTGACTTCTGTGTTCACTACAGTGTGCTTACCACTAACTTTCATTTCTATCGGTCACCATACACTTGACTCATTTTTCCCTCTCCCACTCCCATTCCACTCTGGTAACCACTACTCCACTATTCTCTGTATCTATGTGTTTGTTTTCATTGTATTTGTTCATTTATTCTTCTTCTTCTTTTATATTCCACATATGAATGAAATACATTATTTGTCGTTCTATGCCTGACTTAGTTCACTTAGCATAATACCCTCAAGGTCCATCTATGTTGTTGCAAACGGCAAAAATTTCATCTTTTTCATGACTGAGTAGTATTCCATTGCATATATTCCACATCTTCTATATCCATTTATCCATAAATGGGCACTTAGGTTGTTTTCATATCTTGGCTATTGTGAATAATGCAGTGAACACAGGGGTGCATGTAATCTTTTCAAATTAACTTCAGATAAATACCCAGAAGTGGAATAGCTGGATCATATGATAGCCACTGATATCATCAAGGAGGAAGAAATGATATAAGAAGGAATTTAATTTAGCTCTTTTTTCACCTATTGCAGCACATGGTAGGTATTTAATAAATGTTGGATAAAGTGAATGGAAGTTTTAAGTTTTATTACGGATTGGGTGCATGGAAATGCTGAATAGCATAGGGGAGTCCTCAGGGGGATAAAGCAGATGACGTTACAGAATGGAAAGAAACAGCAGAATCAAGTAGCCTCATCAAGTGAAAAAACAGTCTATGAATGAGCATATGGATAAATAAGGTAACTGTGTAAAAGGAGAAATCCTTCATCATCTATTGCTATGTCTCATCAGATCTTAAATGCCAGGAATATGTGTAAGAAAGCTAAGTTTATAATGGTCACGAAACTCATGTACATTTTTCTTATCCATGAAGTTTATATCTTTCGCAATTGTCTATTTCCAAAAAGTTCAAATATGAACTCTATTGTTAATATTGTAGAACCATAAAAATGTCAGCAGTAAGTTATTAAAACAGAGTAGGTGATGGGTGAATTACTATAGTGTGTGTGTGGAGAGTTATATTGAATTATTAAATGCCAAAACATTTTCATTTGTTTGATAGTAAAATACATAAACAACTGCCTTAATATATGGACAAGTTAAAATGTATGGGTAGCTGTTCACTTTACATTTCAAATATAAACACATTTATTTCACATTTATTGAGTTTCTATTATGTACCAGATATTGTGCCAGGCTCCATGATGTCTTCCTATTTTTAAAATTAAAAAAAATTAAAAACATTCTAGTTACAGTTTGTTAAACTTTATAAACCTTAGAAACACTTAGCTTCACTATTTTCTCCCAATTGAAGAATTTTGATATCCACTTCTTTTAAATGAATATAAATCTTTGCCAAATATTTTCTGAATGTTAGATGAAATTTCTTACAGGCTCAAACCATTATTCACTATGTTTATCATTAAAACTTAGAGGCTGAATGAAATATATATTCTCCATCTTTTTAGAGAAAATCAATAGTATGCCTTTAAACCTTAGTACCAATCCAAAGATGCTATTTTAGTAGATTGCCAAAAATTTTGTCCAAGTACAGAAGCCATACCCTCTCAGACAATGGACCTAACTCACACTGATTTAATAGGTAGATGGCATTCTGTGAAGATAAACTTACCAAAGGAACATCAGTAGTTGTTTCTGTAGTAAATGCCTTTTTCAATCACTACTGTCTCAGTAGAGGCAGAGGGTCCAGAAATAACATTAATCTAATTCAGTCTTTTGGAAATACTCTCAATGAACACATGAACTTAGTCACCTCCCCTGCATACTCCTTAATCTACGTTCTCTAACTCATAAATAGTGATATCAGCCTTCCAGTTTTTCCAAAACGGAAACCTTCAAGCTATTCTCGAGTCTTCTCCTTCTCCATAGCCAATCAAAGGTGAAGTTCTGTCGATTCAGCTTCTGAAAACGGATGACTTCATTTCCTTCTCCACTTCTTCCTTAATTCAAATGCCCACCTCCTAACCTGGACGAGTGCAGGAGTCACTACCCGCCCTCCCTCGCTCTGGCCCATTCTGGCCTTCCAGTCAGTCCTCGAGGCACCCAAGTTAGAACCTGACTCGTCACTGCCTGCATAAAAGCCTTTTAAGGGCTATCCAATGCTAACGAATCTAAACCATCCTTTTTATGGAATTCACATGGAGACACCCATGGCCTTTTCAGATCCAGGCATTCATAAAAGAAATGACATTGGTATTACTAAATATTTTTACTACAATTTTCTTACTAATGTAGATTTATTAAATATTTACAATTGTTCCAACAATAGTTTTAATTTCCTTTCTAAATATATACATACCTATCATATATTATATGTGTGTTATATATATATATACACATTACATACATATGTATATATTTATATTTTACTTCGTTTGGAAAAACTTGGTAGGATGCTTTAAATCTTAGTAGTAATCTAAAGATGGCCATCTCATTAGGTTGCAAAAAATGTGGCCTAAATACCCTAGTTTATAATTCAGCAAAATGTTTGGAGGAGGCTCAGTAGGAATGATGAATGGTAAAGATGGGATTATTACTCAAGTCTCATTTGTGACAGTCGTGACTTCCGTGATATTTATCTTACATTTTTCTTTTTGGCTGTGTGTGTGAGTGTAATACGCTTTATATATTATCATTGGTCCATCTATTATTATATTGGCAGCGGGAGATTTCCATTGACTAGTTTCTCTCTACTTGCTTTTTCTTTCTTTAAACCTTCATGCTGTAATGCAGAAGATTTATTTTCCATGATTTATTAAAATGTAATTCTAAGGTGACTCCTTATCAAGGAAGTAATCTGCAGGTTATCTTTGTTTAAACTTGCAACCTGCTTTGTCAAGGAAAACTGCCTATGAAATTTTCATTATAATAGACAGCTTTTCATAATGAATGAAAAACAGCTATTATGATTGAAAACAAATTGCTCTGAAACATATTCTTTGAAACAATGTGCTGCTTAATTGTATTTTGGAGGAGGGGGGGAAGCAAAGGCAATTCTATTTAATTGGTTACATTTTTCAGTTCTATAAATTAATTTGCACTACCCAGTATCACTTAATTTTTCCCTAGGAAAGCTTTTGCTTGCCCTAGCAATATTATAACTGCTAATTCAATTACACTGAAATTGTTTAATAGAAAATATAATTGCTTATTCATACAGAATACCCATTAAAGAAGTGCAAAACATGAACCCGAGGGTTACTGCATATTAATACTTTGGGAATAAAGATGGGAAGGTTGTGCAGAGAAGGTGCTGGCTGATCCTTAATTGTTCATCACCTGACTCCAAAATAATATGAATGGACCCAAACTAAATGACCACTCATTACAAGTTTCCATTTAGGAGCTTGCCTGGGGTCAGCAGATTGCTTATGCTGATCTCAATGATTTGAAGTTGTGATTACCATAAGCAATTTAAATGTTATTGATCTCCCCTTCTGAAAGTTGTAATTGAGCATAGATGTTGGACCCGGAGCTCTCCAAACTAAATTGTACTCTGAAGCCCTTGCTGGATTCCTGCAAGAATCAATAAGCAGTCAGTCACATTAACAATGAAATAGGTCCATTAACACACAGTGCTATTGGTGAAACTTTATTTAGGAAGGGTGTTAGTTCACTTCATTGTTTTATCAATGAATCTTGGCTGTACAAGGAAAAGTATTGCTTTAATATGTGTAATAAGCTGGTATGGAAATGAAATTATATATTATAAATATATGGAATGTGACTAGGTAGGCAGTTGAGTCCTTCTGTGAGAGTCGTTGTGATTCATATCATCTTTTTACTGTAAACAGAGGTTTCATATGACTGGAATTGCAGCTTGCCTGCTGCAGTGCTTTGCAGTAATTCGGAATTTTGACTCCTTTTTATTAGATACAGTGTTTCCCTCCATCAAGGTTAAGTACATCTTGAAGTCTCCACGTTCAGTAGTAAGTAGTGGCTTGTTAAAGGAAGCTATATGACCCATCCTGCTGGGCCAGAGAGAGAAAGTTGGGAATTCAAACAGAAATCTAAACAGTTCCAAACCATTTGGGGCAGTATTTTTTTTTTTTAATTTTATTTATTTTATTTATTTATTTTTGGCTGTGTTGGGTCTTCGTTTCTCTGCGAGGGCTTTCTCCAGTTGCGGCGAGCGGGGGCCACTCCTCATCGCGGTGCGCGGGCCTCTCACTATCGCGGCCTCTCTTGTTGCGGAGCACAAGCTCCAGACGCGCAGGCTCAGTAGTTGTGGCTCACGGGCCCAGTTGCTCCGTGGCATGTGGAATCTTCCCAGACCAGGGCTCGAACCCGTGTCCCCTGCATTGACAGGCAGATTCTCAACCACTGCGCCACCAGGGAAGCCCGTGGGACAGTATTTTATACCCAGAGCACTACTGAGTTGTGGTAACAACTCTGGCCTACCTATTATTATCAAATTATAAAATGCTTAAAACTGTGTCTGTTAAAACTTTATGACAATTCTTCAAGAAATCAGTTCTTATTTGTCTCTTCCATTCATTTCCTAATCAAATGATGAATAGTAAACTCTTGAGGATTCCCAACCTCCTGGAAATTTTACACCTCAAGAAGTGTGAGGATAATAATACCATCATCTAAGAAACTTTCTGCTAATCCCGTGAGTTTTGGGGTGTTTGGATTACCAGCTGCCCGGGACCCTCTAACTTGGCACAATGCGGTAGAGGGAGGAAGAAAGTGGAATTAAAAGCTTTCTGTCCGATTTTTATTATTTAACATTAATTTAACCATAGTACACAGAGCCAAGTTTTATTTTTGGATTTTCCTTACTGAGTAACCTCTAATTAGACTGAGCTCCGAAATGGTGGAGAAATGGGAAGAGAATGTCAGATCAAGAATCTTACCTGATTTAGAATGGGGTGCAGGTTTTTGCTAGAATATCTCAAAGAGTTCTGGAACTCAGCTTCTCAACTACGTCTTTAGCCCTCGGGGACCTTGATGAGATACATAAAGCCCAGCAGGAAATTTTACTTTGAATATGGCCTTGGGTCATGTCTTTTCTATGGGGAAATTCTACAAGGGAGCTTTGCTTAAACAATCTAAAACAGGAATAATGATTCACATGGGGCTATGGAAGAGGCATAGTTTATGAATTTGAATGCTACAGTTTTTAACCACTTGTGTTATAGAAATAAAAGGCTAGATGGATTGGAAATGTTACTAAATCTCTCTAGATCTCAGTTTCCTCAGTGGTATAAGGATAGTAGTGGAAGACGCTTCATATGTAAGGTTGATGTGGGGATTAAATGAAATAGTCCACGTAAGGAATTTAACATAGTGCCTGGTACAGAAGGAGCTCTCAATAAAAGTTAGTTGTTCGTAGGACAACATATATCTGGGTTGCCTGGGATAGCCTCAGTTTCTTATAGTGTCCCCTTGCAATGGTCTGGATGAAAAACTAAACGTCCACTTGAGCTATTCTTATCGTTCAATGAAATGGTGAGTGAAAAGTCTGGCGTGGCAATTTCCTGCTGAAGAAATCAGAAATTGAGGGAACTCTACAGGCCATGTGTTTGGTTGGAGGGTCAGAGTTCATGGAGGGCGAGCTGGGGGGGGTGGGTACCCAGAACACAGATGGGTCTAGAGCCAAAGGAAAGTTGCTAAACATTCTCTCTCACATACCCCTACTTTCCTTTTAAGATCTCTGTCCTCTCTTCCAGTGATCCCTTTTCCTCCCAGGCACTCTCATCCTGAGTGCCTCAGTCCCAGGCTGCTTGAGACTGCTCGCTCAGTGCTTCCCATGATGGTGTCTAATTCAGGTCAGCTTTTTTGGAGCAATGCTTCATGTTCTGGGTGTTGTGGTTTTTGTTGTTAATCACCTCCAGCTTAATCACTTCTCATCACTATTCTCTGAGCTCCGTCGTTGGTAAATAATCTCATATCTAATTTCAGATTAAATTGCAATGGCTTTTTAAAAAACAAGTCTTTATTGAGTGGATAATTAAATGAATGAACACTCATGGGGGCATTTTTGTTTTAATAGATGCAGTCCCTTAACCGTAATAAACCGCTCTGAAAAGGTAACTTTTAGGCTCTATGTCAGGCTGTTAATGGAGATAGTATAAAACAAGAAGCCTTCTTGGTGTCTCTTAAATCGTATGGCGTTGGTGATTATTTGACCTACTTGCACAGTGGAAGAGATTTAAGAGAATATTCAGAGGAAGATGATGTAGGATAAATGGGTCAAGTGACTATTGAATAATTAATAGTGAAACAAAATAGAAGTGATCAAGTAATAGGGAGAAAAAACAAAATAAAGTGGGGTTGCTTTGGGGACAACTGAAACTAAGAGGATAATAAGTTATTTCAATGAATTAGCTTAAGTTCGAATGTCAGTTTCATCACTGACTATGGGATTGTGAGCAAGTTACTTAACTATTATAAGCTTCATCTGTAAAGTTGGTATAAAAATACTACTAACTTTATAGGTCATGAGATTTATGGAAAAGAATCTATGTAGGGCTTCCCTGGTGGCGCAGTGGTTGAGAGTCCACCTGCCGATGCAGGGGACACGGATTCGTGCCCCGGTCCAGGAAGATCCCACATGCCGTGGAGCGGCTGGGCCCGTGAGCCATGGCCGCTGAGCCTGCGTGTCCGGAGCCTGTGCTCCACAACGGGAGAGGCCACAGCAGTGAGTGGCCTGCGTACAGAAAAAAAAAAAAAAAAAAAATCTATGTAAAAGCACTTCCTACACTGTCGGGCATATAGTGAATGTTTAATAGTAATTATCATGAAACACAATGCAGTCGAAACACAAATGAACATTTCTCCTATTACAGTTTTATTTTCCCCACTTTAATACATCTAATGACATGGATAAAAAAAGCTTCCATGATTTATCTTCCTTCTTCTCCCGGGCTGGTAGCAACTAGAGAAAAGTTTTTCTGTTGCTTTTCTTCCTTTGGAAAAATCGGTAGTTTTTCTGATGAAAGAGTGATTTCTTTCACCTTTATGGTGATATATTTTCAGAAAATTATATGATTAAAAATGTAACTCTAAGATCCCTGTGAAATAATTAAGCAAGGGCTGTGTGTGTTTTGCTAAAGGGCAAGTGTAACGCCCAATCAGCAAGCTATCAATTGTTGTAATTCCATCGTAGAGTACGGGAAGGCAGGCCTTCCCGAACCAGGCCGTCTTCCCTGAATTCCTATACAATGGTACTCATTGGTATTACTGTGACAAATAACCTCAACCTTTCGGCCCCTGAACATGACAGTTATGTGTTTTCTGCTCAAGTGACAGTCAGTTCAACGTTCCTGACTGGTATGAGGCTCTATGTGCTGACACTGACACCAAGGACCCTTCCATCTTGGGGCCCCTCCACGGCCCAGATCTTAGCAGTCCTCTGCTATATATGTGATGTAATTAAATTATTGGATACCTTACAAACGAAGACCGGGGAATTCTCAAAGAGAAAGTCCTTTTGATTTCCCTTGGACTGCTTTCTCTGAGCCCATGCCTCGTTTTCTCCCGTGCACATGTTTACCTGATACAGCAGTGCTGTGTGTTCTACAGACTTGGAAAAACAAACTCGAAATACTGTACTCCTGCATCAACGTGACCTCTTAGCAGAGCAGTGTATGTGTGACCAACCTGGGCTCCAGATGTATCCTAGATGCACGACTAGAAGCTTTCCTTATTGAACTTTAATTTGGATAATGGCAAAGTGGAGCGTGGTGAAAAGATGTGTGCTTAGACAAGGAAGAAAAGCTCCACTGACCCAGTAGGAGATTGTTTTTAAGCAGAATCCTTTGAACTCAAAATTTATAAGAGGCAAGGTGAATACATGGAGCCGTTTCTCTATTCATTTTACTCTGAAGGAACTGCAGTTGATGGGAAAGTATGATCAACCAGATTCAACTCTATCCACATCTTGTATTTTAAGATCTAAATTTAACTGGTTAATATTTAAATGAATTGGAGCTCTTACTCCATAAAGTATGATGGGCTTTGCTCCCAATTTTACATCTCCTCACCCCTTCAACCTTAGTCCTTTCAGCCTTTCTCTTTCGTATCTTTTGGTTTGTAAGTGTTCTCAGTTTTTAAACTGTTTAGGTCTCTCTGGATATAAGGATGAAAAATCATTTTTAAAAAAAGTTTTATTGGACTATAGTTGATTTACAATGTTGTGTTAGTTTCTGCTGTACAGCAAAGTGAATCTGTTATACATATACATATATCCACTCTTTTTTAGATTCTTTTCCCATATAGGCCATTACAGAGTATTGAGTAGAGTTCCCTGTGCTATACAGTAGGTCCTCATTAGTTATCTATTTTATACATAGTAGTGTGTATATGTCAATCCCAATCTCCCAGTTTATCCCTCCCCCCCTCCCCCCCGGTAATTGAAAATTCATTTTAATGGAGATATTTGTGTATACTTAAAGACAATTGCTTCTATGTTTAAGAACGATAAGTTAGGAAAATGGTGTTAACAGATACACACTACTATATATAAAACAGACAAACAAAAGACTTTTACTTTATAGCGCAGGGAACTATATTCAATATCTTGTAATAACGTGTAATAGAAAAGAATCTGAAAAAGTACATACATATGTGTGTGTAAAAGAATCACTTTGCTGTACACTTGAAACTAACACAATATTGTAAATCAACTATACTTCAATAAAATTTAAAAGAAAAAGGAATGATTATAATAAACTGATTACTAGTTATTACTTCTTTTTTTTTTTCGGTACGCAGGCCTCTCACCGCTGTGGCCTCTCCCGTTGCGGAGCACAGGCTCCGGACGCGCAGGCTCAGCGGCCATGGCTCACGGGCCTAGCCGCTCCGCGGCACGTGGGATCTTCCCGGACCGGGGCACGAACCCGTGTCCCCTGCATCAGCAGGTGGACTCTCAACCACTGCGCCACCAGGGAAGCCCTAGTTATTACATTTTTTAAAAGACATGCACCATTTCTGATTTCTGCTCACACGTGTTGACCAGAATTTACAAGGCCATACTGAACCTCAAAGGAGGCTGGCAACTGTAGTGTAATTTTGTGCCCTGGAAAAAGAAAAAAGAGATTTATGAATGGTTCAGGATCTTTGCCCCCAATCCCTCTCACAGAAACCCGACATCTTTAAATAGCTATCTAAGTTAATCATAATGAGTGTGATGAAAAGTGAAGGATTTGACTGTATGTAATTGAACTTAAAATTTTTTTCGCGGTTTTATTGAGATATAATTGACATACAGTACGTATAAGGTGAAGTATACAGCATAATGATTTGACTTGTAATTGGACTTTGACACTTTTGAGAATGTCGTTATTAAAACTTGACCAATATAGCTTACTTTTGTCATCGAACCTTAAATTCATAAACCTTGATTTAAGATAGGTTTTGATACTACACTGAAGAAGAAAAGATTGCTATTTTGAGGTCATTAGACGTGAGCTACTTGAACAGAAGAAGAATGAGTCTCCTAGGACAGTTAAAGCAGAGGATATTGTTTACATCAGCGTGGGACAGAATGAACCACTGCCCAGAACTGTAAGAATCCCAATTAGGTATGTTTCCTCTGGATGGAAACTGGTAACAGAGATAAAGGAGGAGTTAAGCAATTAACTCTATGTTTCTTTCTCTCGACACACCTTCTCTTTTGTGTCAGGTATTAAAAACCTGCTTACCCTGAAATCTTGAACTTTGAACATTTTGATGTTTCCCCTTTTTTTCCTGAAGATTTCACATTTCCCACAATTTTGTAGCACTGATAACTACCACTTCTCCCCCAATAATCCCAGTTCTATGCAACTTGTAGAAGGCAGAGTGACACTGAGACGTCATAGTGGGTGGCAGATGACTTTGGTGAATGACTCTTTCTGCTATTAAAATAAAATGACAGGGAGCATCACAGAGAGGGTTCTTTATTTGAAAAAAACTTGGGGTTGTCATATGATATAAAATACAAATCTAAGGGCTTTTGGCAGTCACTAATCTCACGTGGTATGATTATCACTAGAAGAGAAATGTAACATCCCCCTTCAAGATTCTGTGAAAGATGCTTTACGTGAAAGGCAAGACAGTGCTTCCTGGCCTACTGCTTACATGTGTAGAAATTTATTATATGAACTGCAAAGTACAACTCAGACAACTTTTGAGTGCTTATTGAAATTGCCAGGCAAAAATATCTCCCTCCATGCTACGTTAGCATTTTTCTGGTTTAGACCAGCTCATCTTTTTGAATTGGGTTGCATGAACCATCGCATCCAAAATGTAAGTTTTATATGTATATTTAAATATTTTTCCTTTCGAAATGGAATGATAATTCATATTATACACAATCTATTCTGAAAAAATAAAACCAGTCAGCTTGCAGTCTTTTGCTCCCCTCAGATACCTAAGAACTGTTAAGAGCTGAAATCTTAACGTTGAAGGGATCAGGGATGTTTTTAATGGTCAAGGGTGTCTGTTATTCCGCTTTAAAAAAGTTCTTAGATCTTATTAATAATTCTATATACCATAATCATTCACCTCGAACGTTTGCTATTATGTCTAAAATATTATTCTCTACTTAATTGTTTTCAACAAGCATTTTTATTGAACATCCACCAGGCAAAAAAGTACCATTTCGAGTGATCTGGAACCTTCTGCTTTCGTTTATTAATTATTCCCAAACAGAATGTCTGCTTCAGACATTAGTTTCTGAAATAGAATTGAATCTTAATTAGTTCAAGAGAAACTCTTAAGTGGTCTTAGAGAAAATGCACTCATTTCCCCTCTGATATATCCTCCTGTTGTTTGACTGTGATGAGAATGGTCTCTTAAAAGAGGCCTCAGGTGTTAAACCAACTGTTCAGGCTCATTGTCAGCTGCTGGTTTCTAGAGTATTAATTCAAAATTAGTGAAAATATAAGACTATGTCTACATTGGCCAACCCCATTGCGAAATTGAGCAATTTTCAGCTAAGGGTGCAGCATTCTCTACAATGCCCTTGAGGAAGATTCAGAAGCTCATTCTATTTCCATCTGCTTCCATCATTAGAGAATGCAGTTGATTGATTCATCCTCACTAACAATAAGAACGGATGCTGTTTAACTAAAAGGTGAGTAGTATAGGCGTAATCTCTATGCCAAAATTAATAAAAATAAGCATGCCCTCGGTCACTTTATATACATATATATATACATAAATATACAACTTCATATATATAATTTTTTAAAGATAATTTTACTATTTGAAGACTGAAATGACCTTATTTGTATTGGGTCCTTGTTATTATTAGGTGAAAAGTGCAAAAGAAGAATGGGCATCCATGAGCTGGCTGCTGCCTTTTCCTTTAGTTTTCCTTTCAGGAAAGGAATACTGAATACTAATATCACACACTTTCTGCACCACTGATTGAGCGCCTACGATATTACGTTATTAGCAACATTATCGATAATATTATTGGTGGTATTCAGTGTATAAAACTTATGTCTCTACAAATATCAAGAGTTTCTTTTGAGTAAAAATCTGTATATAGTTAAAATCCTTTGTGGAGCCTAGTGCAGTGCTGTATACAGAGTAGGCACTCAGGAAATATTTGTTGGAAGTTAGATTAATCAAAAGCATTATTTTATAAACCATTTATTAAATGCTAAAGGTACAGACTGCTAGTTGCCCCGCCCCCTCCCAGTGTCTATTCACCCCTTCTTTTTTGTAAGAACAGAATCCTCCCTAGCTCCCAGCTCCAGTTTTAGCAGGGCACATGGCTGTCTAGCTAGGGACTACATTTCTCAATCTTGCTAGCAGCTAGATAATATGTTCAATGTCTAGGTCATTTCTTTAACAATCAAACTGCTTGTCTTTTACTTCTCTCACATTTTCATGGGTAGTGGTGAGCCTGCTTCACCCATGCGAGATGAGCAACACTTAGAAATGGTAGAAAACAAAGCAGAAGGAATCTAGATGGGGAAAGCTGTGTGTAAGTTCCCCCATCTCTGCACTGTTAAATGTGAGAAAGCTAGAGTCCTATTTTATTTGAGTGATTGTATTTTGTGGTCGCTTTGTTACTGCAGCTTCGCTAGCACTCTAACTCACAAAAATGCAAAATGCTCTTTTCCATAGCTGCCATTCTAGAATCCATGGACCCACTTATTATCCTCCACTAGGACTGTGATAATCTAAGACAGCAGCTTGGCTTGACCTGTGAGAGCGTCTGTGGCCGACTGAAGAGTGGAGAACATCGAGTATGTGTTAAGGATGCCTGCTCTTGAGTAATTATGGGCAAAACTTGTCAAGGCTTAAGTCTTCTTTGTAGAGTGGCGCTGTGCCCTCAGAAGTCAGCATCTCACAGATAATCAGAGTAAGCTACCCTTTGTTGCTTGTGCAATTTGTAACTCTGCCTCAAATAAATTCAACAGGAATGTATTTTAGGCTTTGTAAAAGAACAAAAACTGAAGCTGAAACTAGCCTTGGTTAATGAAAATATCTTCTTTTTCTAAAAGCCTCCAGGTCTTCACCAAAAAAACTGTAAACAAATTGAGGATAGAGATTGTTTCATGTTTCTGCTTACACAGAAATTATATTTCTATACATAGTAAAACAGGAAACTCATCACTGGGGCTCAGTTGAGGTTTGTTGACTTAATTGTTCAGAATTCAGAAGTTCAAGAATATTACAGATTTTCTAGTTCCTACGACTAATAATTAGAATGTTTCACTATAATTTACTAATCTAAATATTATTTTCCCATAATTGGGCATTGTTCTATACTGTTTATAGTACAAAAAGAAATGTTTGGGGGATTTTTCCAAATACAAAAGTTTTAAAGGACTGCTAGATTTATTTGGGCTTAGAGATGTCCTTCAGCTGGGATTTCCAGAAATATTTGCTAAAATGTTTAGCCTGCATTTTAGATCAAGAAAACAGGATTTATTTCTGATCAGTGTTAATGTATTTACAGAAAAGTCTCTGTATAACAACCAGGTCAAGTTTGCTTTTTTGACCAATTAATTTACATGTTATATTAATAAAATTTTTCTCCATCATACTAAGCTTTCAAGGCAAGAAGAGGTTTCTCATTGGTAAGTTGATTTGTTTCCTCTGGGTAAACAGGAGTTGCTCATGTAGCAATTGTTTGTTTCGGGAAGATTCTCTGTTTTTTGCCTTGTGTTGATCCTCATCATAAAAAAACAGCCTTGGGGCTTCCCTGGTGGCGCAGTGGTTGAGAGTCCGCCTGCCGATGCAGGGGACACGGGTTCGTGCCCCGGTCCGGGAGGATCCCGCATGCCGCGGAGTGGCTGGGCCCGTGAGCCTTGGCCGCTGAAGCCTGCGCGTGCGCGTCCGGAGCCTGTGCTCAGCAACGGGAGAGGCCACAACAGTGAGAGGCCCGCGTACCGCAAAAAAAAAAAAAAAAAAAAACAGCCTTGTATAGGTAACTTTTCTGATTTATACTGATATAGACAATGATTAACAGTGTCTAAACACCTCATCTGTTGCTCAGTTTTAAAGAGCCGATTGAATCATTACACATTAAAATATAGTCCTTTGAAGATTTTTGGCCATCCCTTCTAGAAAAAATGGCATCTTTTAAATTGATTGAAAAATAATATCAAAATTCAATAATGGACTCTAAAAAAATTGAATGATTTAAGAGTTGACTATTTTTTCCCAAATTAAAATTATATATTAAGATCCTGAGTTTTTGAGATCATTCTAAACTTCCCATTTTTTGGAGAGCATTTTTAAACTAAAAACAATTTAAGTTTTGAGATCCATTTAATTTTTACTTCTTTGAAGTACCAGCATAAACATCTGCCGTCTGGCATGGAAATTACCTCATATGGCGGGAGGAGAAATGAGATTTATTTAAAAGTTCTTTGTCTTTGATACTTTCTCCTGCTGCATTTTCCACTAGTGTAATTTGAACCTGACTGTATTTAAATAACCATTTATCGCCATAATGGAAGAGCCGACTTAAAAATACATAACTGCTGTCATTCCAGGAGACTGTATTAAGGAAACATAGAATTTGCCATTCTAGATCAGACCATTTGTCTGTCTTGTCTAACACTTGCCTCCGGCAGTGACCGATATTGAGGACATTGGAGAACAGCAGAAATATACAACATGAACACAAACCATTATTTAGGGGAATAATTGTTTTCTCAGTTGGTAATCTTACACTACGGGGTATTAAAATTGAATCACCCTTACCTGTTTATTTTATTAATATTTTTATCAATCAATAAGCTAACCAGTTTTGTTAAAATTATTTTAGTGAATGATAATTATGGTATTTCTGTATACAAAATTTTCTTATGCAACTAACACTCAGTTTTTTAATGCTGTGATTTTTACATATGAGGAAAATAGGGAGAAATTTGGGCTGTACAGCAAAAAACAAAAAAACAGAAAACAAAACCAAACAAAAAAATCCAAACCTTTAATTTTGGCTTGTAGTTCAAAGTCTAGATAAAAATGTATTTACTACAAAAGTTCAGTTTACAGGTCCAGAAGACAATCTAACACTATCTAATTTGATACTAAATTTACCATTGATGGTAGCAGAATAATCCTATGCTGAGTGATTAATGGGTGGACCAGAATATAGGCTTACAAATTTGTATCTTCCCTGACAACTCACCAGTGTTGTGGAAAAACTATTACAGAGACAAATTCATCCTTGATACATCTCTGAAGTTATAGGTAGATGCAATGAACAGAATACTTACCAAGTGTAGAGCTCAACTGAACACACACTCACACACACACACACACACACACACACACACACACACACACACACATACCTCTCTAATGCTCCAGTCATATCAAATTCCTGGTGTTCCCTAAGCCCATCACCTCTGTTCATCCGTTCCTTGCCTCTCCCTAAGCGAATATAAGAGACTTTCCTCTGAGATTATATAAATTATGCACATTCTTCTCTAAGACTACTTTAATCCCTCGAGTAATTCTAAGTGCATAAAATCTGTATACTCTGTCAGCCAACTTCTCACCTGGCCCATAAAAGGTACTTATAAAACAGCTTTTCTCTTACCTCCTTGACAACCAAGAAAAAAATTGAGGGTCAAAATGAATCTGTTAATTAGCAATACTGCACAAACTATGAATACCACTAACAATGTGACCACCTGTTTTGAACCAGATCTTCTCAATATTTAGAAATCAAGAGTTTTAAATAATTTGGGCAAATACCTGCACAACTGATTACTTACCTGAGCTGAAAAACGGTGAGTCTTAGAGGCTGGAGATGGTGTCTATCACATGACATTTCCACCCTCCAAGGTGCTGATGTGTTAACTGCTAATTTTTTTTTTTTTTTTTCCCGGTATGCGGGCCTCTCACTGTTGTGGCCTCTCCCGCTGTGGAGCACAGGCTCCAGACGCGCAGGCTCAGCGGCCATGGCTCACGGGCCCAGCCGCTCCGCGGCATGTGGGACCCTCCCGGACCGGGGCACGAACCCGTATACCCTGCATCGGCAGGCGGACTCTCAACCACTGCGCCACCAAGGAACCCCCTCAACTGCTAATTTAATAAACTCTTCCTGAAGTGGCTAGTGTCTTTGGAGATATTTTTTTTTAATTTGTTTTTATCCTTATTGGGGAATAGTGAAATCCTACATGGCCATGGATAACTAAAAATAACCAAATGGAGATGCTTAGAGGGTTAATGAGTTTTAAAAATGCTCTTTAAGTAGGTAAGCAGTTGAAAATGGTTTATTTCAATTGGCTTTGTACTGAACTGGCAGCAAATGGAGAGGCCAAAAAAAAAAAAAAAGCCAAAAACAAACTAAAAAAAACCTCATCCCTTCCGAAAATAAGTGATGGAATGTTTACTTTGAGCCAAGCTCTGATGACATCTGGAAATCCTTGAGTCAGTTCCTTAACTCCTTACATTTTGTAGGTTAGTTTTTCCATGAAGGCAAAAAGAACTTCCTTAGCACAAATGTTTCTTCTAGTTGAAATCAATCCCTGCCTTCTACATGAAGCATGTATAGTCAGAAATAAACCTTGCCAAGATTCCATCCATACTTCTACTAGACAATTTTCAAATCTGTCGGCTAGAATCTTGACTTTAGTATAAGATAAGGCTTATATATCCCTCTAAATCAGTGGTTCTCAAAGGGAGCAATCTAGTCTCTGCATCCCTCCCTCCCCAGGACATTTGGCAATGTCTAGAGATGTTTTTATTGTCACTCCCATGGGGTTAGTGCTGACATAAAGTGGGTAGAGGCCTAGGATGCTGCTAAACGTCCTACAATGTACAGGGCATTCCACCCACAAAAAGAATTTTCTGGTCCAAAATATCCATCATGCTATGGTTAAGAAACCCTGCTCTAAATGGAGGGCATTAGGAACACAGCCAAAGAAAGTTTTGGCATGTCTGACCACACACTCTGGAAGGAGAATTCTATTCACTATACTGTGAATTAAATTAAGCATAAATATATGCAATTATAAAAGTAATACTTTGGGCTTCTCATACTAATTTTTCATATTCCTAAGAACTGATGAGAGCCATTTTGTGGATTTCTAGCTAGCTTCTCAGTTTTCCGGCATCGCTGACATTCCTCCTACACCATTCTCGACTGTGTTCTGTGTGTTTTGACTGGTCATGTCCTTGCTTCATGGTCTGTGCTGCTATTTGCTATTAGCAAATCATGAAGAATGCAGTGGCCTCAAGTTAATTGTAAGTAGCAATCTCTGTCATCTTATTTCTATAGGGAAATAAGGTGCTCAGCAGCTCTGTGTCTAACCTGAGCATTCTGTGCCCTCCCGGACCAGAGAGGTTTGTTCCACAACCTTCCACAGAAAGGATCCCTCCTGAGCAAGTTCCAGTTGGAAAGGCATCTTTCGCGGACTGTTAACTATAAACACCATGACATTCCTTGAGTAACACCAGTAAACATCTTCTCATCCTTCCCACCCTACTTGCGGCAGCTGCTCAAAAATTGTTTTCTGTTTAACCATTGTATGCCCAATAGCAAGAAGGAAAAATGTCATTAAATTGACAGGACATGCAAAAGTGTCTTTGCAGCTCCAGGTGAAGAACTGTAAGGAAGATTTCTAATTTTAGATTTCCTGAGAGGGGAGTTGCATTACCACCTGCCATCCACCCTGTTATTTCTGAACCAATAGAATACATACTTAAAAGAGCTTGCCCTTGTTGGATTTCATTCAAACTTGTTAAGGCTCTTGGCTATCCACACCAAAATGGACTTTCAAAATTACTTGACCCCAAAGCTGAATACATACCTCTGATATATTCTCCAATGATTAAGCTTGAAAACAAGCATTGTCTTAGGCCAGATGACTGGCTTAATTTTCCATTGTCATTGCTTTTCCCCTCACTGACAAATCAGAAACCTCTATCCCCTTTCCTTGCTGTCCCTACCCCACTGCCAGCTTTATTGCTTGACCATTTCTGAAGACACAACAAATGATTATCTTCAGATTATTTTTGAATGAGAGCAATAATAATAATGAGACTAAAATCCAAATTCAGAGAAGACACGTGTTTGATTCAGAAGCCCGTGTGCTTGTGCATGATGTGAAAGGTGTACTGAGAAATTAATCGCATTTTCTCCTTTCATTTTACATGAAAGCTGTCGTTATTGGGATAAGAATAAAATGAATATAAGTATGATAAATGATAAGCGCATATGGTAGTCACTATACTACTTGGAGAGAGCGTGCTAATCAACCCGGGCAGTGGGCTAATGCACCCTGCGAGCAAGCACCTGGGAGAGATTCTAAATTTGTAACTCAGAGAAGCTTGGCATTTAACTTGAGCTGCTTTGGGCTTAAGGTGAAACAAAGGGTACAATCATGATCCATTTATGGATTACAGTAACAAATGTCTCAGAAGGTGCCTTTGCAAGACCGTGGAAAATGCAAAACCAATGCTATCTCCCTAACAAGGCTTAGCATATACATGAATTGTTCAATGAATGTTAAAGAATGTTCATAAAAATGGGTGAGAGACTCCCACACCTATTTTTTTTTAATGAACAGTGAAAAGGAAGAGTAAGAGAATCAATGAGTTCTGTTTGAAAGCTTTGTCTTTTGTATTGAAGCTGATGAACGTAATTTTAAAAATGCAACTGCTGAAGATTCTAAGCTATTGGGGATCTGCCATCTTTTAAAACACACTTTTTAAACTTGATTCTTAATTATTCATAGATAAATGAATCCCAGTGCTTTTGATGATCTCAGTATCTCTTACATAACTTCAGTTTTAATGGCAATACCATTTCTGTTTTCCTATTCCAGTTAGCCAAGAAGCTGGAAAAGTAGGAAGTTTATGGTTCTGTGATTCCTACTAAAAAGCATTTTTTATGCTTCTAAGAGGAGTAGAATAGACAGCAATTGAACTAAATAGAAATATGGCTTGCTAGATTGGGTTTATGTTGGTTAAGAATTGATTTTGGAAATAGCAATTCTATTGCTGATTTGGGGGATGAATAGAAATTCTTATTAACATCAGTCACCTTGGCTCTTCCTTCTGGTATTTCAGAGGTGCCTCTGTTGAACTCCCTTTCCAGGGGGCTGATGAATTAATTAGTGTTTACCAAGCATCTACTATGTGTCTGATTCCTTGTTAGGTACATAGAGAGCCACAGGTCAAATGGTACAGTAAAACGGAAAACCCATAACCACCTGGAAAACTCTACTTCCTGTCTGACAGTTCAGAAGAGTTGAAGATATTGGAAAGGGGAGGAAAAAATGATCATGGCCAGAAAGACGAAGCAGATACCTCAACTGCCATCTTACAATCTACCACCACGTGCCTCCACTCTTGTATCCCTGCTCCAAATCCAGTGAGGACTTGGTAATATACAAGCAGCTGGTGGAGAATAACCAAAAGAGTGGAAAGGGGGATAACCCCAGGGAATGGAGCTAGAGACTAAGTAGTGGTGTGATGTGGTGAGGGCACAACTAAAAAGACTCCTCACATCTTTAACCATCATAACCTAGTTGACAGACATCAAAGACATTGCAGGATGGGCAGGGAGCCAGCAGTGGTTGTGAGGTAGTTGCCAGCTTTATTTACCATCAACTAAATTGATATTGTGCTCTGTGATTTAAACATATTAACATAAGTGTATAATAATAGTTGTTGTTCTATATTTCAACTATTCCATAAATATTCAGAAAGGACAATATATCAACACTGTCTGTACAACAACCTTCTCTCAGAAAGCATTTACACTCATTGTCTACTGTATTTCTGGCCCTATGTAGGGACTGAATAAACAGGAATGACTAAGACATGGTCCCTGTCCTCAAAGAAGACAAGTTAATGGTGTACTTTCTTCTGAAATATGCTGATATTGTTACCATACCAGAATCATGGTTATGGTTGGTTAAACACATTGGTTGAATGTAGTCATTTTTTTGGTTGAACCAACAGAAGTTGAGCCTCTTTAGTCAGAGGATAAGTTTTAGATGAGGTGGGACCTGAAGGAAGGATTTGAATACATCAAAGGGAGAAAGGGCATTCCATATGGATGGAAGTATGGAAGGGAGAAAGAATCTAGTTTTTAGAAGACAGCATGGCATCTGCCTGACAAGCAGTCAAGGTCATTCACTGAAATCAAGTGGGAGAAAAGGGGATTTCTGCATTGCTTAAAGTGTAAATAAAGTCTTTGGAAAGAGATCTGGCCACGAAACCAGGAGATCTAGATTTAGTTTTGTAATCTTGAGCCAATCAGTCTTAATCTAGCAAGTATTAATTCTCCTATTCATAGAATGAGGGCAAAAACACATATTTGTCTATGCATATATTTGTCTAATGCATATCTTCATCACAGAAGGGTTTCTAGACTGAATAAGAACATAAAGCAAATTGCTTTAAGCTCTTGGAAGAAAGATGCTCTTCAAATCTAGGGAATTATATTAAGATTTTATATTCATTCACTTTTATATGTGGTTTTTCTAAAAGAGAAAGATTAGTTTGAAGTTTATCCTGCTGGTTTGGTAAAATCGGTAAAAGTATCTTCCTGATTTTTTCTAAGCATAAGGTAAAACTTATTGTCCTCAGCTAAGTAGATTACCAGCTATTTTCTTTGAACACCCAGAGCTCACAAGTAGCATCTGTCTTATTCATATATAACCTAAAAAAATAACATGTAAACTTTTAAATTTAATGATAAGTTAAATGCATGAAACCGTTTTTAGTTCTAAATTTGTTTTTTCCTTTCTGTGCAGTATAAACTGAATCATTCTTAATGTTAATTTTAGCAGCTTCCCAAAAGGTTAATACAAACAAGTGTCTTCCAAGTATATATTTTAGTTGTCTTGTTTTGTTTTGTTGCAAACCTACTAACTTACTTCTCTACTACTCAACTGCATTTGAACAATCATAGATACTTCTTCATTCTTTTCTACAGCTAACTAATGCTCAACTGTCAACTGCCTCTTAAAATCTAAGAAAGATTGGATTCAATCTTTATTTAATGTTTAGTGGAAAGTCCAGTGCAAGAAGGAATGTCCTATTTGAGATTTTTGCCTCTTTCAAAGTAGGTCAGCTTATGAGTCACTTTGGTACCCTGTTCAAGCTGCCCCTCTTCCATCATATTGTCCTAGAGATGGAACTCATTTTGCTTACCTGCTGTCATAGATAAACTTCTCACAAAAGACTTTTTGGTCTTAGCCAAGTTTAATGGTACTTGGGGAAATGGACAGGATCAGCAACGCAGCATTGTAAACATATAAATTTCATATTAAATATCCCAGTTCTTTAAAAAATATTCATTTGTAAGGGTTTTCTGAAAATCAGTCTTTAGCCTTCTGTGTTTTTGGGGTTTACTTCTCCTCTTATTCTCTTAAAAACGCAACATTAAAAAAAATTAAAACAAATCTTCTCATTTTTATAAAGCAGAACTGAATTCCCAGTCCAGTTAGATACTACAAATAGAAGAAACTTACAAAGAAACACCTAAAAATCTGATTTCTAAGTAGTCACAAAACCTTTTTATAAGGTTGTTTTGTTTTTCCTGACAGGGAAGCAAATAATAAACCAACAATAGAAAAGCAAATAGCCAAGAGAAAAAAAGAGAATGCAATCTAGAAAATCAATAAATAGAACAATGGTGGCAATAATAAACTCTACTCACCCAACAAATATCTATTTTGAGGATCTACTATACATTAGGTATCTTATTTTTCTCTGGAAACAAGGTGATTAAGATGATGCTCTAGTCTCCATGAACTCCCAGTCAGCCATAGAGATTGAAAAAGCAATCATGTAATGGCAGCAAGTTTAAATTCATGGAAGCTTAATTTCAAAAATAAGAGCCAATCAGGCTCCCTGACTTCAGACTATACAACAAAGCTACAGTAATCAAAACAGTATGGTACTTTGGGATTGACATGTACACACTGCCATATTTAAAATGATTAACTAACAAGGACCTAATGTACAGCACAGGAAACTCTGCTCAATATTATGTAACAACCTAAATGGGAAAAGAATTTGAAAAAGAATAGATACAGCTATATGTATAACTGAATCACTTTGCTGTACAACTGAAACTAATATAACATTGTTAATCAACTATACTCCAATATAAAACAAAAAGTTAAAAAAAGAAAACCAGTATGGTACTGGCACAAAAACAGATGCAGAGATCAATGGAACAGAATAGAGAGCCCAGAAATAAACCCATGCACATATGGTCCATTAAGCTATGACAGAAGAGGCAAGATATAAAATGGGGAAAAGAGAGTGTCCTCAATAAGTGGTGCTGGGAAAACTGGACAGCTACATGTAAAAGAATGAAATTAGAACATTTTCTCACTTTATATATAAAAAGAGACTAAAAATGGATTAAAGACCTAAATCAAAGACCAAAAACTATAAAACTCTTAAAAGAAAACATAGGCAGAACACTCTCTGACTTAAGTCTTAGCAATATTTTTTTGAATCTGTCTCCTCAGGCAAAGAAAACAAAAGCAAAAATAATCAAATGGGCCCTAATTAAACTTGAAAATGTTTGCACATTAAAAGAGACCATTGACAAAATGAAAAGACAGCCTTCTGAATGGGAGAAAATATTTGCAAATGGTATGTCCAAAAAGGGGTTAATACCCAAAATACATGAATGGCTCATACAACTCAGTTTCAAAAAACAAACAACTTGATTTAAAAACAGGCAGAAGACCTGAATAAAAATCTTGCAAAAGAAGACATATAGATGGCCAACAGGCTCATGAAAAGATGCTCAACATTGCTAATCATCAGAGAAATTCAAATCAAAACAACAATGAGATATCACCTCACACCTGTCAGAATGACCTTGGACTATTATTGTAACAAAATAATAAGCATAAAATATAAAATGCAACTAATGTAGCAAAAGTCATGTATTTTGAGGAAAATGTATAGTCCCAAATACTTATATTAGTAAAGACAAAACCCTAAAAATTATTGTGCAAAGTATTCAACTCAAGAAATTAGAAAAACTAGGGCTTCTCTGGTGGCGCAGTGGTTGAGAGTTCCCCTGCCGATGCAGGGGACTTGGGTTCATGCCCCGGTCCGGGAGGATCCCACGTGCCGTGTAGTGGCTGGGCCTGTGAGCCATGGCTGCTGAGCCTGCGCGTCCGGAGCCTGTGCTCCGCAACGGGAGAGGCCACAACAGTGAGAGGCCCAAAAAAGAAATTAGAAAAAGTATCATCAAACCAAATCCAAAGAAAGTAGAAGAAAAGGAATAATGAAGTAAGAGCAAACATCTCCCTCTCATTCCCTTCTTTCTCTTTTGCTTCCTCCACACCAGTCACACAAGGATTCTGATGAACCTGAAAAACACCAAACATTGCTCTCACACCAGGAGCATGCTGACACTTCCACATACAATGCTTTTCTGAGAGAAACATGGTTCATTTCCTACTCTTATTAAGGTCTTTCCCCAATGTGATCTTCTCTATGAGGCCTTTCTCGACTCCCTTTTACAAAATTACACCTCTATTCTCATTCTTCTTAACTCCTCTCCTCTAATATATTTTTCTCCATTGAATATATCCCATTTAACACAGAATATACCTTACATGTTTGTGTCATTTACATTAGAATGGCATGTTTGATCACATGAGGGATTTTTTTTCTTTTAAGAAGATGTTGGGGGTAGGAGTTTATTAATTAATTTATTTATTTTTGGCTGTGTTGGGTCTTCGTTTCTGTGTGAGGGCTTTCTCTAGTTGTGGCGAGTGGGGGCCACTCTTCATCGCGGTGCGCAGGCCTCTCACTGTCGCGGCCTCTCTTGTTGCCGAGCACAGTCTCCAGACACGCAGGCTCACGTAGTTGTGGTTCACAGGCCTAGTTGCTCTGTGGCATGTGGGATCCTCCCAGACCAGGGCTCGAACCCGTGTCCCTTGCATTAGCAGGCAGATTCTCAACCACTGCGCCACCAGGGAAGCCCCTACATGAAGGATTTTTAAACTATTTTTTCCCAGTACCTAGAAGAATGCTTAGCCAATAGTTGGAACTCAGTCAGCATTTGTTAGGTAAATGAAATCAGTGAATGTAAAAACAAGCTACAGTAATAGAAAAACAAAGTTAAAAATCTGCTTCTTTGAAAAACATAAAATAAATAATTGGCAAATTAATTTTCTTAAAAGGAGAAATTTTAAAAGTAATGTGAAGGGCTTCCCTGGTGGTGCAGTGGTTGAGAGGCCGCCTGCCGATACAGGGGACACGGGCTCGTGCCCCGGTCCGGGAGGATCCCACATGCCGCGGAGCGGCTGGGCCCGTGGACCATGGCTGCTGAGCCTGCGCGTCTGGAGCCTGTGCTCCGCAGCGGGAGAGGCCACAGCAGCGAGAGGCCCGCGTACCGAAAAAAAAAAAAAAAAAAAAAGTAATGTGAATAGTATGAAAATTTTGTCCTAAGAAATTTGATAAACTCAATGAAATAAATTCCTTTAAAAAAAGCTATTTAGAAAAAGTGATTTAAGAAAAAACAGAAAACCTAAGAGGTAAGGGTCAACTTGTCCAAGACTCACTTCCTACGGCCTGGCTTTCCCAGAACAGGAGTCTGGTCTCAAGGAAAATTCCATGAAAACTGATCAGAGCCTCGTGCTTAATATAATCAGTTCTGGAAGAATGCTGACAGAGTAGATCGGGATGCTGGTTCATCATATCATGTAGCTGAATCACAAGTTTTGGGATTCCGACCAGGGGAAAAGTTGGTGCTCCCCAATCTTTAAAAGCTAAGGTGGTCATAAAGTACAGGGCACAAAGGTTCCGCTTGATCACACTGCTGTAATTTCAGGGCTTGAATGCCAGCTCTTGATCACATCTCTTCCACACCATGAATGCTGAAGAAGCTACCATATCTTTTTGCTGTTATAGACTCTTCTGTGCTTTCACCAAGGAGGCTAGTTCTTCCCTAATCATGCAAATTAAAAACTTCGAAGCCTAGGGACCGGGGTTTCTCGTATGGATATCTGATGTATAGCCTTGCAAGATCCTGTATACTGCTCCAGACTACATAGAACAATGGTGGAAACTCAGGTTAGCTTCTGTGAAGTCTTCCCAGGAAAAGCTGTTCCAGAAGACCAGTTGTGTGTGAGGTCTGGATATTCACCTTCAGTTGAGCATGTAAACCAGAACAGGTTTTTCAATAAAAGAAATCAGATTTTTTTTACAAAAAAGCAAAAAACCCAGATAATTTTATAGTTGAATTCTACCAAATATTCAAGGAACAAATAATTTCAATCTTGCATATACTCTTCCAGAGAAGAGAAAAGGAGGAGAGACTTTCCAACTAGCTTTTATCAGATTAGCATATTTTGATATCAAAACTAGATAAAAACAATACAGTCAATGATGGCCTATCTCAGTGAAGCACAGAGATGCAATGGGTAATTATAGATATGATGAAGGGGCTAAAGAGGAGACAGGAAGAAAAGAGTAAGTGTATTAACATCATCTTAATATAGCAGAGACACCACTGGAGTCATACCATCTATAATTGCTGGAACAAGTACTAGAGGTTTAAATATACTATTTACAGTTACAATGGGAATGATGGAAGCATTTAACTAATAATTTTTAAATTGCCTGGAGAATGGGCTAAAGAGAAATGAAAGAATGTGACTTACATTCCCACCTTCAGTACCAGGAAGTTGAAAATATATTTTATTGCTAATGAATTAAGAAATGAGAGATTGAACAATTTATTTAGCAATATCACAGTAACCAACAGAATTTAAAAGAATGAGGGGAGTGGCTCTAAGAGAGTATGAAGTTGAACATCTCCTGTAATGTGAGCTTTAACCAAAATCTCTTTACAATTATTTATATGTTTTGCTTTTAATTGCTATGTTGGTGGTTCAAGCCCAGTTAGGGGCATAGTTATTTTGAAAGACAACATACTGCAGCAGAAAAAGGAGATCTGACTTACGGTCTTTCTTTCAAAACCAACCAGATGTTTAGTATTTGACATATCACCTGATCCCAATTACCTTATGTGCAAAATGGAACTGAAAATACGTCACAGCTTGTTGACTGGAAGCTGGAAGTAAATGACCACAGTACTTAATAATCCTAAGTACTGTAATTAATTGTTTTAAGTTAGCCCACAAGCAGATGGCTGAGACATAGAAGAACGTTATGGTAGAACGAGAACAGATCTGGTAGACAAGACCTGTATTCTTGTTCTAATTCTACTGCTAGTTTCTTTGGCGATTCTCAGTAGTCACTTGTCCTTTCCAGGTCTCGTTTTGCCTTTCATTGTCCATTTTTCTCTCTTCAATAATGAGGAGGTAGGAGAACATGCCCCTTATCTCCTGTTAGTTGGAAGAGGCATTGCTTCTAAACTGGAAAATTTAAGTATTTTACATTTTGCTTTTCAGATGCAACTGTAGGTTGGGCTACTTCCATCACAAATCATATCACCAAATTTAACATTTCTTATAGATGGAATTATATGTAGTCATATTCTGCCTAATGAATGTGTCTCTTTGGTCCTTGCACACCTGTATTTTGTACAGATTCTTTCATGAAATAAATGATCAGTAACTTTTTCTTCTTGACAATGACCTTTTTCTGGTCTTTAATATTTTGAAAGCCACAGTGTTTCAATAGTCATTTTCCAAAAGGCACTCATTAGTTTATGAGGCCAAGTTTGAGTTTAGAATATCAAGGTAGTACCAACTGTCCTTTATCTATATCAATGGAATTTTGTGTTGTTTGATTGGTCTAATTCTCTCATTCTTATTATTTAAAGTATGTAGTATACAAATTACATTTGATAATATATATTAAAAGTATAAATACCAATGTTGCTGTGATTTTAAATGTCATCCTTCAGTGCTCCTATGAAAAAATTCAACGATCGGTAGGATGCTGGATTCATATTAGATTTCTCACCTAATATTTATAGTATTTGCTTTCTTTTTTAAATTAAAAAATTATTTTTTAATTGAAGTATAGTTGATTTACAATGTTGTGTTAATTTCTGCTGTACAGCAAAGTGATTCTGTTTTATATATATACCTATATATATTCTTTTTTATATTCTATAATATTTGGTTTCTTATTAGGCAAATAAATAGGTAATCAATTTTTAAAAACTTGCTCCTGAATAGTCATTCTGTGAGTGTCTGACATTACTCAGGGTAGCATTAATGTCACCATGTTTTCCTGCATCTGGGGAGTACTGTCACAGTGCTCGATTATTTCACCTAACAGGCTCTTGGAAGGATGGACCCTGATGTGGCAGCTTGTAGCTATACATTAGTATGGGTTGTGTTAGAGCCAATTGCTGTCTGACCTCTCCTCCCAGTAGAGGCAGTGTAGTGCCATCTGTACATCTTTTAGTCACATTAAATCATGTCATTTAAAGAGCCTCTGAATGTGAACGAATTTACCTTATGCTTAGGAGAGAAATCAGTCGAACTGTTGAAATACAAGTCTGTGTTCATCTGCATCACCAATTTTCATATTGTTTGAATTCTTTCTTCTCTGGACTGGTAATAACACCATCAGAGACTGTTTAAAATTTGCTACTGTCATAATTAGAACATTACTAAGGATTAAAAAATTGCCGTTAAGGTAATTTAAACTCTATATTTACGTGTAGGTCCCAGGGCTATAGTGTCAAGACTGTCTTTCCAAACTAGATGTGGACGTTTGCAGGCGTCATCCTGCCAAGGAGCTGCCATGCCAAAGCATACACACGTGAAGGGCTGAGGAATTTTATGGACACGAATCCCTCTAAAAGAAAGAGGATTCCGTGCTAGCCTCTTTCTTTTAGAGTGATTTGTGTAGTGAGGTGGATGGACCTAGAGTCTGTCATACAGAGTGAAGTAAGTCAGAAAGAGAAAAACAAGTACCGTATGCTAACACATATATATGGAATCTAAAAAAAAAAAAAAAAGGTCATGAAGAACCTAGGGGTAAGACGGGAATAAAGACACAGACCTACTAGAGAATGGACTTGAGGATATGGGGAGGGGGAAGGGTAAGCTGTGACAAAGTGAGAGAGGGGCATGGACATGTATACACTACCAAACGTAAAATAGCTAGCTAGTGGGAAGCAGCCGCATAGCGCAGGGAGATCAGCTAGGTGGTTTGTGACCACCTAGAGGGGTGGGATAGGGAGGGTGGGAGGGAGGGAGACGCAAGAGGGAAGAGATACAGGGATATATGTATATGTATAACTGATTCATTTTGTTATAAAGCAGAAACTAACACACCATTGTAAAGCAATTATACTCCAATAAAGATGTTAAAAGTAAATAAATAAATAAATAGGATTGAAATGACCAAGCCTATTGAAGGAACTTCTTCTGGACACATGGCCATGCACATGGCCTAGACCTGCACAATCACAATTCACCCTAGGCTCAGTCATCTTTTTCCCCCCAGAAATAGGCATGTGAATAAGCTAAGACCAAACAGAGCCTTCCCCAGAACTTTCCTTACAGAGAATTGGGTAAGACTGTCTCTTTGCGATGAATTTGCTTATCTTGTATACCATGATTACGGGTGTGCCAGAGACCACTTAATGCTCACACAGAGTGAATCTGACTAATAATTGGAGAGTTAGAGCTCTCATTACAGTATTTAAGTTCCTCCCTTTGGGCCACCCAGACCTGAAGCAGCAATAGGACTCCTGGACCACTGGACTTAAAAATCACACGAGCTTTTTTTGTTTTTTATTTACTTGTTCAAGTCAGTGACCCCAGGAGCAGCAGCATTAACTTCATCTGAGAACTTGTTAGAAATGCTCATTTCTGAATCAGAACATTTGGGGATAGGCCCAAAGGTTTAACAGGCCCTCCAGGTAACTCTGATAGAGTAAAGGTTGGGAAACTGGTTTAAAATGTGTTTTTAACTTCATTTTTTTAAAAATTGAAGCATAGTTGACTTACAATCTTGTGTTGGTTTAAATTATTTTGAATTTAGCTTCTGGCCATCTTCAGTTGGTGAAGTCCTGATATAGCAATGACAAATAAGAAATTTTATAAAACGGATTAGAAGAATTTTGGTTTAAAAACTCTTCTCACTTGGCCATGGCAGAGACCAAAGTTTTGAATAGGGATATTGTCAGGAAATTCCTAGAACCTCTTGTCTCAGGTTAGCTTTGTACCCACTTAGCCTCAAGTAGTCACAGGCCATTTGAAGACAAACATTGAAGAATCTGTTCCATCTCGAACTTCAGATCATGAGAATTTTCAAACTCTGGGGGATACAGACGGGAGTCGTCTCTGAAACTTTATGTCAGCTTGAGCACATTCTATTTAAGCTAAAAGAACTGCTTAATTTTAGCTTCAATATCTAGGTTTAGAAGGGAACCTTTATAGATTGTCTCAAGGGGGGATTTAGTTCCTCGATTTAAATATCTCTGCCTTTGATCCAAATCATTCCAATTCACTTTAACATAAGAGGGTGCCTGTTGTTTTCAACTGGCTTAGTGCTGGATACTGTGTCATCAATATAAAAATATAGTCAGAAATCTCTTGTGAGTTAATGGTATCATAGCA
This sequence comes from Aethalodelphis obliquidens, assembly GCF_003676395.1. Taxonomy (NCBI): domain Eukaryota; kingdom Metazoa; phylum Chordata; class Mammalia; order Artiodactyla; family Delphinidae; genus Aethalodelphis; species Aethalodelphis obliquidens. The sequence goes on along the minus strand of NW_020837980.1, from coordinate 15,153,532 downwards.
GTATGCTCTCTGATTAACAATAAAGAATATAAAAATGCATGCTTTTAAGAAATATTGTATTACTCACAAAAAAAGAAGCTTGTCCTTTACACGCTTATGAATGCAGAATATGTCATGTGGAAAGCACAGGATTTCCTTTATTGTTATTTTTTAATATTAGATGTCTCTGCAATGCATGTTGATGGTCTGGCAGATTCAATTTTCATGATACCTTCTTTTGAGAGGATATCTGATTTGAAGCATAATATCTATAAAAATAATATCTCACTGTGCACTTTGTATTCAAACAAGTTTAAACAAGACTAACAGCAATTACTTACTAATTTTAAGAGCTGGACTATGAAAACAGAAAGAGGCTAATCTATAAAATTCTTTGCAAGGAAATGGACAAAATTGGAAAAATATTTAATTAATGTTTAATTGTAATTAAAGGTTATATTATATGATATCACCTTTACAGGTTATGCATCTCTGCCGCTCAGAGACCTTACAGGGGAGGTGGCCTTGATGGCTATTAATATAAGCCAGTTTCCCATTAGAAGCATTTACTAGTATATTACATAGAGTCTCCTTTTCCAGACATCCAAGTATGTTCTAAAATTCCATTGGCACATGTCAATATTTTAAAGAAACCTGTGTCTAGAATTTACAGTGTAGTTGAAAATTATCGTCAAACAGAAGCCAGATTGCCTTTGGTCCTTATTTACTGGCTTCTAATTCACTAAAATAGAATTCATTTGTTCCATAGGCAAGTCATAACAATTCTTACTTTTTCTATATTTATATGACCTTTTTGACCAGGGAAACAAAACAACAACAACAAACAAGCATTAACTTTGAGATAAAACAAACATTTGTTAAAATTCTGGTTGTACCAAATACTTACTAGCTGTATGGTGTTGGGAAATATACTTTTCTAAGGCTTTGTTTCCTTAATGTATAAAGATGATGACCACTCTTTCTCAGGTAGATTGCCTATCTCTGCTTTGCTCAGTTCTTCTTCTAGGGTTTTGCCTTGTTCCTTCATCTGGAACACATTCCTCTGCTGCCTCATTTTGTCTAAGTTGCTATTGGTATTTTTTTTTAAACAGGAAGAATTTAAAATTTTTATTTATTTATTGTTTTTACAACATGGATTTTATTTTTTTTAATTTTTATTGGAATATTGTTGATTTACAATTTTGTGTTAATTTCAGCTGTACAGCAAAGTGAATCCGTTATACATATACATATATCCACTCTTTTTTAGATTCTTTTCCCATATAGGTCATTACAGAGTATTGAGAACAGTTCCCTGTGCTATGCAGTAGATCCTTATTAGTTATCTATTTTGTATATAGTAGTGTGAATATGTCAATCCCAATGTCCCAATTTATGCCTCCCTCCCTTCCCCCTTGGTAACCATAAGTTTGTTTTCTACATCTGTGACTCTATTTCTGTTTTGTAAATAAGTTCATTTGTACCATTTTTTTAGAGTCCATGTATAAGTGATATTTGTCTTTCTCTGTCTGATTTACTTCACTCAGTATGACAATCTCTAGGTCCATCCATGTTGCTGCAAATGGCATTAGTTCATTCTTCGCTACTGGTATTTTTATGTATGTAGTAGGTTAGTTACATGTCTTGAACTTGGAGAAGTGCCCTCTGTGTCCCTGCAGTGCACTTCCCTCTCATCACCCAAGCTATACATTCCAGAGATTTCCCCTAGGAGGGCTGCGTGAGTCCTTCTGTTGTGGCAGGCTAACTATGTGGGCAGTCTGGTAGGCTGATTGGCCCCTGGTCTGGTTGGTTGCCAGGTGACTTCCTATTTGTCAGAATGGCTATCATCAAAAAGGGCTTCCCTGGTGGCGCAGTGGTTGAGAGTCCGCCTGCTGATGCAGGGGACACGGGTTCGTGCCCCGGTCTGGGAAGATCCCACATGCTGCGGAGCGGCTGGGCCCGTGAGCCATGGCCGCTGAGCCTGCGCGTCCGGAGCCTGTGCTCCACAGCGGGAGAGGCCGCAACAGTGAGAGGCCAGCATACAGCGAAAAAAAAAACAAAAACAAAAAAACAAAACAAACAAACAAAAAAACTATGTTGAATAAAAGTAGCGAGAGTCATCCTCCTTGTCTTGTCCCCGATCTTAGAGGAAATGCTTTCAGCTTTTCACTGTTAAGTATGATGTTAGCTGTAGGTTTGTCATATATGTCCTTTATTATGTTGAGGTAGGTTCCCTCTATGCCCACTTTCTGGAGAGTTTTTATCATAAATGATGTTGAATTTTGTCAAAAGCACTTTTTCTGTATCTATTGAGATGATCATATAGTTTTTATTCGTTAAAATAACAACATCAACAGCAACACTGATAAAACCTCAGAGATCTCTGATCTTGGACCTAATTTACGGCTACAAGGCTAAATGCACCAAGAAGGTTGCAACTGTCCGTAAATCCAGGACCTGTTGCGGTGTCTCCCTCAGGAAAATGGTGAAGAAAATTGAAATGAGCCAGCACACCAAGTACGCTTGCTCCTTCTGTCACAAAGCCAAGAGGGAGAGCTAGCTGCGGGCGTCTGGCCCTGTGGTTCCTGCGTCAAAATGGTAGCCGGTGGTACTGACCCTACAATACCACTTCTGCAGTCACAGAAAAGTCCATCCTCAGAAGACAGAAGGAATGGAAAGATCAGAAGCTCCACCATGGGAAACGCTGCTAGCCTGTAGTAAATGGATTCATTTATGTAACCCCCCCCAATAAATATCCTCAGAGATTTCTAAAGTTTAGTGACTGCTAAAAGAGAAAGAAATAGATTATAGAAAGGAGCTAACCTGGGAGCTGTTATCTAAGAATAACCTTTGTTTTCTTAGAAGAAAAAAAAAATCCATCTTATGCCAGGAAGGAAAAGGTGAGATCCAAGGAATCTGCATTCCTTGAAAGATTTCTGAGTGATTCTGAATTAAATGGTTGGCACTTTAGAAAGTTGCTCTAAAGGGCTAGTCTTGAAATCAGAGCCCATCATTCACAGGCTTTTTCCTTTCTGCCCCAAAATAGGAAACAGAAGCTGATAGTCACCAAGAGAAACAGAAAACTCATAGAGCAAATAATAGTTCTTTTTGAACCAGCGAAGTGAGGCAGTGTTAACAAGCATCAAAAAACAAAAACTAAGACCAAACCCAGGAAAGCAACAGCAACAAGTGGAAAGGAAACAAAAAGCACACTTTTTGTGTGGACACTTTAAAGGTATGGTCTGAAATCAAGAGAGGAGGATGGAATTAAGACCACAGCACCTTCACACTGTATATATGGTAAAGTGAAAAGGAAAAGCAAAGTTTGGAAATGATGTTTGGTATCAAAGTTTGGTAACAAATTCAGAAAGTAGTTAGAAAATGTTTGATTGGATGACGAAATAAAACATGAAATGAGATTAAAATAAATTGAAATGTATTAATACAAGTAATTGAAAAGCCAGTTTTATCCAGTAACTGGTAAGCCAGGTAGCTCATACAGAAACAGAAAAAGAAACAAGCCAAAATCTCTACAGTCTAGAAACCGAACTGCCCATCTCTATTTCAGATAGTATGTTACACTATTTATGAACATTAAAGCAGCACTTTTAGAATCTGAAACCAGTGTTTGACTTAAAAAGGAGACTCAGGTGATGAAAATAAGGACGTGGATTGTATTAAGATCTAAAGGGTCATCAGAAAAAAAGTTCAGAGTTGCAGTGAAAATACATCTAAAACTATTTTAAAATATTCTCTTAAAATTTATATTTACTGAGAGTCTTTTGGATACTTTGCAAAAAAGTAATTCAGTTACTTCTTAATGTGATTTTTTAGGAACTTTCAGTTTTTGATATATTGTCTCTCCCATTTAAGTGTTTTCTTCAAATTGGGTACGGTAACAACAGCATTTTCATGTGTTTTTATTATGCTAATGAAAAACTTACTTATTTAACTTGGCGTCTAAATACCTAAAAGTGATTTACTTTGAATCGTTAGTCTCCATTTAATCAAGCAGGATGAAGTGAGGGGTATTGGTTGCCATATCTTTTCCCTATAAAAGAATATTTAATCTTGAAGGCGACACTTATCTTGCTCTGAGACAACTATGAGGGTATCAGATCCAGAACATTCTACCAGGACTGGGTGAAGGGCTTCCATTGCACTTGTGGGTGTTCTGTCCCCATTTGTTTCTCTATTTTTTTTTGTCGAAGTATGGCTCCTGTTCTCACTTCAATCTGATGGAGGAGAAAAAAATAAGTTTCTCTGGCTTTGCCGTCCACCTGCCTCCCATTTCAGTGGTGCATTAGCTGTATCTGCACAGAGCAGAAACAGGGAACCCAGTTAGAGTCGGTGTCTCAGCCCCAATCCTGAAACTGATGACGCCTTTTTTTTTTTCCCCTACACTATTTGATTCACATTCTTACAAAGTTAAAGGCAAGCTTGCTTCAGTTTTATCTTGTTTTCGTTTTCTCCACCTCCGTTTCTCAGGTCCGGATGTACTGAAGATTATGCGTGGAGATCTGACACCCATCTTTCCTCGGTTATGGAATCCCAGCAGATTAAACTATGAACACAATAGCGCTACATTCTTTTTAAGGCTACTGGAGAAACACTCCCTCCCCCCCTCCCCGCCCTCTTAGTTCAGTTGTACGAGTGTTTGAAATAAATCAGTCAAGTTTAAAAGGTTTTTTTTTTTTTAATAATAAAGGTATGAATAGATGTAAAAAGGGTTTGATCGTCATTTTGCATCTTTACAAAGGAGATTCTGAAAATCTCAAGGAGGCTAGAATTCTAGGGGATAATTTCAGAAGTGAGTTTGGACTTTATTCTTAAATAATTCATAATTTAAAAAAAATACCGTTGCCGGAAAAGTTGTTTCCAAATCGAGTTCACTCTCCTTCTATCTTAAAACTACACTTGCAGCTTAATCCTGTAGCAGTGCTTTTGTTTCAGAACAAAATTCAAAGTTGTGCCATTAAAATAATGTGCTCAAAATTAAGCAAAATGTAACCACTATAGTTGGAAAATATAAAATATTTGGTTGAGATGACTCAGAGGCAACAATAAACTAGAAAAGAAGAGGTTTTTCATGGTAACAAGTGCTGTTCTCAGCCTTACTGTATATGCGAAGATTAATTTTTCCTTCCTTTTTTCCTTCTCTGCCTCATCTTCCTGTTTCTCCCCCTCTTGCTATTATTGTAATGATCAAACCCGGAGTCCCTGAAGCAGAGAATATCTTTATTTTGCTCTCCATTTTGTTGCCCTAGAATGTAAGTTAGACTTCTTGAAGAAGTTTGTTGCCCACTTACCTTAGTAAACGCACGATGAGTATTTGTTGAAAGAATGAATGATTGAATGGATGAATCAATTAGATGTCATACCCCCTGATAACAGCTCATGGTCTTCCAACCAACATACATTCTCTTTTATTTTTTTCCCTTAGACTGTAATTAAAAGTTGATGTCATAATCAGGTTCAGCTTTTGTGCATATAAAGGTTCTCTGATTTTGAAAGCCACCAACCAAAACCATTCTTGGGCTTTTTGATAGAACAAGAGACATGTCTATGTAATAATGATAAAACTAGAGAGAATAACCACTGCAGTTATTTGGAATTAGATGAGGAACCCCTAATTTTTGCTTGAATGAGGTTTTATTTTTCAGTTTATGTGGCTGCTTTGTAGAAACAGCCAAAACCAAAATGCTTTTCCCTACATACCTCCAGAAAAGGAGATCCTGCGACTGTCTTATTTGGAAATGCTTCTTTGTCAAATGTCCTCCTTCCATAGAACTTAAATTCCCTGAAAATATAGCCTATGCTCTGGTGCAATGCCAGGAAAAAGACATTACAACTGAATAACCATATATCTTTAATGCTCAAATTGACTCACTCATCAAGATTAATCTAACGTTTTTTCATGATACTTATTTACCACTCTGAAAAGTATGTTTATAACTCCTTCTGGCCTTCCTCCCTGAGCTTGGTAAATCATCCTAATTTTAAAAGATCGAGGAAAATTTGGGTTAATGATTCTATATCTATGTTGTAAATTTTTTCTTCTTTAACTACATAGTGCCTATCTTCTTGCTGACTTCATCAGTTTAACGACACATTTCAACCAATTTCAATGTTTTAAATTTGAATTTATTAAAAAATTTAACTTGCCTTACACTTAAGGTTTCTTCCATATTACAAGGTCTCATTTCAAAACGGAAAAATACCCTCTTTGTATGCCAGTCATTCCTGCCCTTTGACGGTAGTGTTTTTTCCTCTAGATTTCTAAAGTTGTTATTGCAGAGATTTGAGGCAAAATTAGTTCAGAGTAGTTGTTGCCGGAGCAGAGACCTATCTGCTTTGAAGGCCTTTGTCCAGAACAATGTTTACACATAGTAGGCACTCAAAAAGTATATGTGACTGATGGTGAAAACTACCACTAACTATTCATATGGCTATTATAAGAGCAAAGTTTATATGGAGAAAAATCAGTTTATCTATTTATCTTCTTTTTTTTTTCTTTTAAATAAAAGCATAGTTAAAATAGATCACAAATATACAGAAATCCATTATATATTTTCTTTTAACCTGAACCTCACTGTGACATGTAAATTGACTTGTTTATGTTAATAGCAGCCATTTAGGAGTAAATTCCCGAAGTACTGCATGATAATTAGATTGGGCATAATTCACACACTGTATGTTACTTTGAAAATGGGCTCCTTCAAAAAGGTATCAGCTAGAATAGAGCGTGTACCTCCAAACTGTCTCTAAAAGGATTCTCATTACATAAAACCACACACACAGTGTGAAAAAGATAATGTCGGCACTTAATGCAGAAAAATAATGCAACATGTTCCTTTTTGGTTCATTTACTACCATATGCTACTTGAGTAATGAAAACCTATTTGGTATAGAGACAGACGTGGATATACTTGAAAATCCTAGGCCATAATGAAGCCTTATATTTGTTATTTTGGAAATGACTACTAAGTGTTCAATTATGAAACATCTCCAGATTATTAGAAAATTTCATTTGATCTGTCCCCTATAAGGACTAGAGGAGGACTTTTAGTTTTCTTTTTTCATTACCCCGTTCCTGTGTAATGAAAATTCCAAATTTGGAAATGCCTAATAACTATGCAGTTCTGATAGTACTAAATTAATTAATATTTAAACATTTTATCTCCATAAGAGAATGCTATTAAAGAATTACGGGTTGCCAAAATACTCATATTTATCATTACTTTTTATGATATCAAACAGAACTGTGAATTAAATATTAATTTAACTTATTCTAAAATGTATCAAAAATTCTATTAATTATCTAAATTATTCTAGGTTGTGGAAGAATCTGGAGTACAAATAATAAACTTTATCAATATTTAAACAGAAACGAATTAAATAACTTATTTAATATTACTGAGAAGCAATGTCTACAGCTCAAATCTGAACAAATAAAAACCATGTTTTTCTGTTTATTTTATGTGATTGCAGGAGACAAACTGCTTCCAAGATATGGAAATAATTAGAAACACACAGGCAAATGATAGCAAATATTTTATGAATATGGCTTTTTAACTTTTCTGGTAGGTTATAAAAAGATTTTATGCCAGGACAAAAAAATTATGATCCACTTTTTTTTTTATGTAGACTCATTCCATTAAGCTAGTAAGCTTTTCAGGTATTTAGGGTGACTTGAGACCAAACTATGAATCTACAAGTTTTAATTCAGTTGAAAATCTTGAAATTATCTGTCCCAAAACTTAGTGAATATGCGCAATTGTGTGGGATTATACCTTTTGCTTAAAGTAACCTCAAAGATGTTTTTCTATGGTGGAGTTTTAACCCGCAAATTTTTATAGCTACCGTTTATTGAGATAATATCTTCCTATTTTCTGTAGTGTTTGCATAAGTTAAAATGTAATGAAAAATAGGTACTTGCATGTAGCCCCTAAAGCCTCATACAACTAAAAACAGTCGTTGATAAATTACAAAGGGAAACATAAAACAATTCACAGTGGTACTTCGCTAATGCTGAATTTTAAGTAAATATAAAAAAGCAATGAGGTCAAACAAAGTGTTTTACTAAATGGTTAGAAAACTAACTGAGGCCTTTGAAATATAAACAACACCCTCTTCTCTTGATTATCCCTCTCCCACATATATTATACTAGGTATTGTCTGAATCAGAAAGAATCTAGGGCAGAAACAATGTGAATAAGGGAACAGGCATTCTGTACTTTAAGTTCCAGGTATCAGGAGCATGTCTTGCCTGTTGCAATCTTAGTCCTAGATTATAGAACACTTCCTATGGGACAGCCAGAGGAAGATGGACTTTCTCAAGCCACTGGTGCTGGCTCTAGGATCTTGAAGTAGAGCAGTGTGGCATTAAGCAGCAGACATAGGCACAAGTCAAACAGAATCTTGGTGGACGGAGGCTCCAGGTTGAGGTTGGCATGGATGGTGCCAAGTAAAAATGAAGAAGAAAATGGAAGGAGAATTTAAATAAGCATTTTTACCCTTTAGGTTTTATCTTCTCTTTTCCCTTTTCTTTTCTTCTTTCCTTATCGCTCTCTAAAATAGTTTGGGTTGGACAGGAATGTCAATGTGATTGGTTTCCAGGGAAGGAAAAGAGGAAAGAACAGTTGGCCAAATGGTATTTTTCCTACTTTTCTCCTCATTCTTAGCTTTGCTTCATAGATGTTCTGTTCCCATCTCCCAACCCACCTCCCCATTTCCAATCTTTGTTCTCTTTCCCCAAGCTTAGGGTGGAAGGGGTCAGAAGTAGTAATCCATAGAAGACAATCATTCCACCATCTTTCTTTTCCTTCAACTCTCCTGGCTTTTAGAATGAGAAGTAAAGAACATGTAAAATTTCTTTTCAACACTTGTATCTCCTTTCTACCAATGGCTTCATAATTGTCCATCCTGTCAGCCTAAACACTACTGCTATACTGTGCTGGGATTTGGGGCCTTGAATGTACAAAGTACCTTCTGGAAGAGAAAATTCTGGTCCTACTCAGAGCTGTACTGTTAAGTAACCTCCTCATTTTTTCTGTAACCCAAATAAATATTACAGCCCCAAGAAGTCCAGTCTAAATATTGCACGATACTCAAAGAAACACACTCTAGCAAACGATGGGAGTGAAAAGGAATCCAGATCTTTACTTTCAGTTCTCAAACATCGTGAAAGGAAGTCTTGTTTAAAAATCGAGGGACTTCCCTGGTGGTCGAGTGGTTAAGACTCCATGCTTCCATTGCAGGGGACATGGGTTCCATCCCTGGTCCGAGAACTAAGATCCCGCATGATGCATGGCATGGCCAGATAAATAAATAAAATATACAGTTCCACTCTTTAAATCCACTTTCCGCTGTTCCTCTTGTTCTACCACTTTCTCACTTGCTGCTTTGGTACCTCTTTCTCTCTACCTCCAGACTTTCAATTCCCATCATAAATTGCCTATGGTGACGGCCTTTTTCTTTTTCTACTTTTATTTTCCTTCAAATTTATCCTATGCTCTCTCCAGTAAATTTCTATCCTTTCTCTTTCTTTTTCCCTACCCTTCAATCTCTTATCTGGTTCTCCTCTCCAACAATTCCCGCAATGTGGCTGATAAGGCTAGGGTGGAGATGAGGGCATGGGGCCTGGGGTCGGGAGAAGTAAGGAATTTAAAGATGCTCTGAATACTCACACATTCATAACTTTTGCCCTTATTATAACATCTTTAATTACCTTATTCCTCTGGTATCTCCTTTTCAATTTCCAACATAGTCAAGTCTCTTATCATCCTGAATAATTCCCCCAAATTTCCTTAAAATCCAATCTTTCATCCTAATCCTCAGACTCAGATGACCCATAAAAATAGCTCACTCATGCTGCCCTCACTTTCTAATCTTCCTTTTTTTTTTTTTTAAATCCCACTGAAGCCTGGCTTCCAGACCTGCTTAGATTACCAGTCACCAAATTTAATGGCCTTGTTTCAGGCCTTAATCTACTTGACTCCTCTGAAGGTTTAGCATTCTTTTCTGAAACTTTCCTGTTTCTGTCTCCCCAAAATATTTTGTGTTTATTTCTCCAATTACTTCTTCTTAGCCCTCTTCTCTTCTCTTCTTACCATACACACATTCCAGAGTATAATTTCAACCATTTTCTGGATGAGTCCCAAATCTTTAACTCCAGCCAACCTTTGCTAGAGAGTTACCAGAGGCCCCTTAGAGTCTAATGAAAGACATCAGCACCAGGAAGAAGAAGAAAAAAGACAACTAGGCAACAAGTATACTACATTTTATATTTGTTTTCTCAGGCTTTACAAACTCCCTGAAATTCACCCATAGACAATCTGCCAATCTGCTCCAGAGTGATAGACTCAACTGCTTATTAACATCTATAGCCAAATCTTCTTTAGGTTCCATAAGTTTGGGCCTTCAGGTAATCAGTGTTTCCTTGGACTCCTTTCTTCATCAAAGCTATATCAAGTTCCTCCCAATTTCACTTTCAGTTAAGGGCATCACTACTATCCAATGGATCACAAGCAGAATTCACAATGTCCTTCTTTCCCTCACAAGATACACCAATATGGCAGCAAGTCCTGATCATTCCTTGGAAACATTTCCTTTTTATCTACTATATTTGTCATTTCATCCTCCGTATTCTGGAATATTACCTTGTCCTCCAACATTTCGTTCTAGATCTCCCTCACCATAATTCATCTACACATTGTCAGCAGAGTCGTCTTTCTAAAACACGGATCTAATTCCATGCTTTTGATGGAGCCTTATTGTCTTGAGCAGGGGTCGCAGAATCAAAGGCCCATAGGAGTCAGAAAAGGAATATAAATCAGTGAAGCAATCAGGTCAGAAAATAGCTGGGAGGCATCGTGCCTGTGGAGACCGATGCCACGTAGTTCTTGCCATTTGAACATAATTGGCTCTAGGTATTTAAAGTGTGATTTAGGAAAAACCATCAAGCACCATGAGGAGTCTGATGCCTTATCCTCCTACATTTTAGCCTGCTACAGTTTCATAGATGCTGGTGGAACACAAGAGGCATAAAAGACGTTATTACTTAAGGTCATAGCAACAGCCAGTGTCAGCATGTCTCCTGGTTCCTGAAGTCCAATTCCCAAAACGTTACATGAAGAGGGTCATGAGAACCTGCATACGTAGTGCGTTGTGTTACAGGAGAGAAACCCTGGGCTTTGGAACCTGAGCATTTTATAATGGGCAGTACACTTGTCTGCCCTCTACTCTAGAAGGGGACACTATCTCTAGCTTCCACCTCTGTTCACTATACGAACATCCTTGCAAAGATAGTATGGAACAACAAAGGCCATCAGTGCTTCTGCCTGTGTGATGTACAGAGACATGAGCGACCCATGAAGAATTATCTCTCAACAACAACAACAAAGATGTGTTTTTGCAGCAGATCTGATCTGTGGGATTTGTGTCTGTGGCCTATGGTATAGAGCCAAGGTCATCCAATGACAGCCTGCAGGCTGGTCATTTATTTTTGTAAATAAAATTGTATTGGAACACAGCCGTATCCATTCATTTACTTGCTGCCTATGGCTGTTTTTGTGCTATCAAGGCCAAGCTGAATAGTTGTAACAGAGACCAAGCTTGAAATATTTACTCTCTGACCCTTTAAGAAAAAAGGCTACTTTTTTATTATTGTCCAATAGTATAGAGGATAAAATATTAGCATGTGATCTAAACTGCTTTAATCAAACACTTGAATCAACAATTCATTCATTCATTCACTAAACAAATATATTTTGTAGAGTTACTATTATCAGACATGGTATAAGATGTTGATGCCCCTGAAACCAAAAACGTGGCCCTTACTTTGTAGAGACTCCAGACCTAATGAAGGACACAGTCAACAGCATAGTGAAAATGATATAACATGGACTTCCCTATGGCAGCTGTAACCACGTGGATTTATGGGAGTCCATAGGAGTGGCACTGATGTGGGCCAGGAGAGTCAGAGAAGCTTCCTAAAGGAGAGAGTCCTCAAAGATAAGGAGGCTTCCCTAGATGCAGAAAGAAGTAAGAGCAGTCCAGATACAGGAAGCAGAGTGTACAAAAGCTTGGAGATTTGAGAAAGACCATACCACTGGGCCGATGTGCTTGGTAGAGAGAAAACATCAGGTGCAAGGAAAAGCAGCGGGGGTTAGGGAAGAAGGGTTTGGGTAAGTGAGTGGGGCCAGTCTGTGAAAGGCTTTGACTGCCTTGTGGAGGAGTTTTTCTGAACCATGAGAGCCTTTGAAGTAGAATTATATGGCGTTGTTTGAGGTTAGTGAAATTGCAGGTAGAAAGTCCAGTTAGGATACTGCAGCATTGGCTCAGACAGAAAATAACCAGCACCAGAATAAAGCAGCAGGGGGAGGAGTGAGCAGTAGGAAAGGAGAAGAGGGGACAGGATTAGATGTTTACATTTCCCCATGCACCCTGTGCTCCAGCCACATCAAATTATTTACCTTTCCTTGATTTCAACTTGCTTTTGCGCGTGTGTGTGTGTGTGTGTGTGTGTCTGTGTGTTTGGGGGAGAGGGAGCTCTTTACATACTTGGAGTCTCCACAGGACGATAAGCAACCTAAAGGCAGACGTCTTACCTTGATCATCATTATATTCTTAAAGTACCACAAAGTTCTTGGTACTCAATGGATGCTGAGTACATACTTGGTGAATGAGTGAATGAATGCAATTTTACCTTCCTTCCTCCTCATTCATAAAAACTCAGCTCAGAAAGGAACTTCTCCTTATGAAGCTAAATTCCCCTTTCTCTCTTGCTACTTTCATCAGAGTATAGTACTACTAGAGTAGGTTGCATTATTACATTAAATCCGAGGGAATAGTGATGGAGACTTTTAGAACTCACAAGGGAAGTTTTATGCTTTTTCCTATCCTTAGTGCCTGACACAGTGCCTAACGCATACTACATAGCCATTGCCTAATTAATGTTCATAAAATGAACATGTATGTAGACTTTAAAGGATTGATCTCTGATGAATCCATCATCTTTCTAAACAATTCAGACTGACTATTCATCATTCTATTTGGTAATCCAATCCCTGATTTGGCTTTCAACTTTGATATATCTTTAGCCTGACAACAATCTAACTGTTGGGCTGTATAGAGCTCGTCATAGCCCCACTATTTCTGTGCCTGATCAAATGAGTACAAGTTTAATACAGTGTACATTTCAGACAAATTGGATGGCGTCATGAAGGCTAAGAACCGTAACAACAAAGAATGAAAGCAGTTGCTTGTTTGTGTTATAATTGTATAGGCACCGTTTTAGCTACCATCTGCAAAATTAGAGTGATAGTAAGTTTTTCCCGAATATAAAGTATGAAGGGGTATTTTGGACTTACAGTATCTTTTGCCAGCAGCGGTTTGAAGAGTCTTGTTGCTGCTGCTCTGTGCTTTTATCCCCTCTGAGAGCACTCCATTTGCCCCATTAACCATAGGACTTGAATTAATATGAATTATTGAAGCTATTTTTTGTTGTCTGCTTTTTTAAAACCATTTGGCTAAACATCATTGTTCCTTTCACAGGAAATGTCGATTAACCCTTTAGGATGATTGTATAAAATAACATAATATTTCCAGTTTTTTAAATTGCCTTAAGACAGAGTTAATAATGACACATAGATTAATTATTATGGCCCTTCTTCTCACTTCCATGGGGAAGAAAGAAGTGCTATGAATATACAAGCAATGGAATTCCTACGTGGTTACCATATATATATTTTTTTACCTTGATCTATTTTCTTTCTTCTCTCGTTTACACATCCCTCCTCCTATGACCATTCTTATCATGTCACCATCAATCTTGGATTTTACGCTTCTGAACATTAAAAATAAACCAGGGCATAGTCTTAGACATTCAGCCACAAGAAAGTTTGTCTCATAGAGGAGCTTTAGTCATTCACAATTGACTGGCTAAAGAACCCCATTAGGTATTGTTTGATTTAGATGTATAAACTGGCTGGACCCTAATTGACAACCATTGTCAAGGTCTGTACATCCAGAGCGAGTAAACCAGACAGACAGTGGACCTTACGTACTGATTCTTAAATATACACACATCCATGCCTGAGTGTGCTCCCATTACACTATCTGTTTTCAGTACCGCATTATCTTCTCCAGTCAATTTTGTTGACTGTGTCTCTCAGGCCTGAAGTAAACTTTACAGGAGCAAAGATGAAAGTCACTGCTCTAGGTTGTATATCCTCTCTCCAGGATTCTCAACTTGGAAACACTTAGGTAGGGATGATCCATAGCTTTGTGTTCTAACCTGATCACAAAGGAGACAGTATAAAGAAATGAATCTTGACTCCATAATAGCTGTTATCTGTCTAAACTTCTGAACAAGTTAAAATACTTCTCTCGAGGCAATTTCTTCAATTGTAGGAAGTAAAGTTCTATGAAGATTAAATGGGATACTCTATGGAAAGAGCTTAGAAGAGTGTGGGCACATAATATGTCCTCAATAAATGTTAGTTATTATTTTCTCACATGAACCTCAAGGAAACTTGGGGACTGCTGGTTCTTGCAGACTTCCAGAGCAGTCAGCACTCTCTGTCAACTTGCAGTGGGCTTCTCTCAGTCTTCCAGAATTTTCTGCTTTAGTCTGCAGATATGACAAGGGATTTGATCATATTTAAACATTGAAAGGAGGAAGGAGGGAAGGAAAGAAAAAAAAACCAACGGGGGAGGGAAGAAGGAAGGGAAGAAGGAAGGAAAGAAGGAAGGAAGGAAGGAAGGGAGGGAGGAAGGGAGGGAGGGAGGGAGGGAGGGAGGAAGGGAGGGAGGGAGATACTTTTTCCTCACAACCTTTAACAGGCTATTGTCAAGAAAGTTTCACCAAATAGTGTTTAGCAAACTGTTTTTAGATTTTTGCAAAAATAGTTACAGATGAAACAGAAAGTATGTTTTAACACATTGCAATATTGTGTCATGTTTATCTTTACTCAGTTGGTTCAACAGTTGGTATTGCCGCCCATCACCTTATCAACATGCAAAGCTTAGTTTTCCATTTCTAATATGTATTTTAAAAACATATATTAAACATTTCCCTACATATAGCATAGAATTTTTCATATAATATTGATATTTTAATAATACTTTTGCTTAACCCTGAAACTCTAGTTTTTCCATAACACTGTAAAATCATTTACTATCTTATTATGCAAAACCTATGAAAATTATACCAAAGCAAAAGATAAAACTAAGACTTAGGTATTTCTTCCTGGTTCTAAAAATGAAGTCTTTAGTCAAGAAAAGTTAAATATGTATATTTACCCATGATATAATTTAGAAAGGAGAAGCAAAAACAATTGTTGGGACTTTTTAAAACTCTCATGATTGTTTACTATGATATTCATAAGGGTTTTTGGGGGGTGGAGAAAGCTACAATGAGAAAAACCATAGTATGTACTATGAGGGTAAAGTGGACTAGTTGGTCTTAGCTTTGGACAAATAAAATACTAAAATCCCATCTACAAAAGAGACACCTGGCTGTATTTTACAGATGTCATGTCTGTATAGCAGCTCATAAATATACCTACATTTAATATTGATATGATATTAAAATTACTTCCAATTTTTAAAAATATAATAGTGTTTATTTATTTTTACTTGTTGACAGTTTGCTTTATTTATTTATTTATGGCTGTGTTGGGTCTTCGTTTCTGTGCGAGGGATTTCTCTAGTTGCGGCGAGCGGGGGCCACTCTTTATCGCGGTGCGTGGGCCTCTCACTATCGCGGCCTCTCTTGTTGCGGAGCACAGGCTCCAGACGCGCAGGCTCAGTAGTTGTGGCTCACGGGCCCAGTTGCTCCGCGCCATGTGGGATCCTCCCAGACCAGGGCTCGAACCCGTGTCCCCTGCATTGGCAGGCAGACTCTCAATCACTGCGCCACCAGGGAAGCCCGCTTCCAATTTTTAAAAAATTTGTTGACGATGATAACAGTCAAGCTGAAAGTGTGAGGCAAAGTTAAAATAGGCAATGAGAAGACACTTTTCTATTCCTCCTGTTGGTCATTGATATAATTAGCCGCCAGCAGCAAAGTTAGATTATTCTGTGGCCTTGAATTTGAGTCCAGCTAACTGGCCCCTATGGGGCTAATGCCCATGCCTTTGCCTTTTTGTACTATACTTAATAGTACAGAAACATAGATTTTGTTTGGCTCCTAAAGGGTTTGAGCATTCTCTATCTAGTCTTCTTTTAGATACCTATTCTGATTTTTTTCTTTTCTCTCAGTTTTCAAGGAACAAAACTTGGCAGTAATTGGTAAGTGCTGATTTGATAAACTTTAAAAAAATCATATAGGCAATTTTTTCCCCTCTCTAGTAACAAAACATCAGAAATACTCGAGAGAAAAAAAGGAAATGTCCTAGCATTCCTGGAGGATGTGGTTATTTATGCTCCCTTTAGGCTAAGAAATGAGATGCTATTTCTTCTTCCTTGTTCTTAAAAAAGACAGAGAATGAAAAGAATAGATCAGGAGAAGCTTCCAGTTTTTCAGTCTTGTTAATGTGCCCTTCCCACCACTACAGAACCCTCACATTTCTCCTCTGTCCTCCTTTTCTCTCACTAGCAACAGTTTCCTGGGGACTGAGACACTGATAGTGAAAATAGGGTCACATTTGGAGACAGTTATGTGATATATGTTAATATCCACTCTGGATTAGCTGGAATCACCAATTTCATTCCTCTTGTTATCTATACCCTATGAACTGCAGTTTCCGGGACAAAACATATATTTAATCTGTAGTGACACATTGCCCAGGAGCCATTCAGTATTTATGTCATTCTGAATTTTTATTTAGAAACAATTAAAGCTACTTGGATTTCAAGAATTGTCTTGGTTTCAGGTCAAAGTTTATTTTTAGTAAAAGAATAATCTACAACTTTATCAGCATACAGTTAAAATAATGACTGCGGGGCTTCCCTGGTGGCGCAGTGGTTGAGAATCTGCCTGCTAATGCAGGGGACACGGGTTCGAGCCCTGGTCTGGGAGGATCCCACATGCTGCAGAGCAACTGGGCCCGTGAGCCACAACTACTGAGCCTGCGCGTCTGGAACCTGTGCTCCGCAACAAGAGAGGCCGCGATAGTGAGAGGCCCGCACACCGCGATGAAGAGTGGCCCCCGCTTGCCACAACTAGAGAAATCCCTCGCACAGAAACGAAGACCCAACACTGCAAAAATAAATTAATTAATTAATAAACTCCTACCCCCAACATCTAAAAAAATAATAATAATAATTAAAAAAAAATAATGACTGTATCTTTAAATTGCTAGTTCTCCTTTTTCCTCCTCTCCTTTTGATCCTCTGCATCTGAAAAGTTTGCATGGACGTGCACACCAAGAACATACATGGTGAAGGATGTGGATGTGGGTGATGGGGGGGTTTGCAATAAATCTGTACTTGGTAGCAATAAGAAATTCCAATAAGCATCGTTTTCAGAGGATAATATCATTTCTGGAGAACAATAGGTCTATTTAGTAAAAATATCCATCAATTGAATTTTTAACATTTTAGATCCCAACGTGTTGCTGAGTTGGAAAAGACAGCAATGTTGTCCTTTAGTACTAATGGTGTTTTTCCCATTTAATTTTTTTTTCCATTGAATTTTTGATTCACTGTAATACCTCTGAGCAGTGAAACAACGTCAAAGCACCTTTAAACTGCAAAATGTTGATGATTTCAAATTATTTTCCAATCTTTTACAATGATTCCTTTTCATCTCTGAAAATAAATACTTGTTTATATATTTTCATTGACGCCTGAAAATATGAAATCTTTGTATGACATCACAAGGCAAAACACAAAGTCCACTCAAGCCTGATCCTTCGATATGGACAGAGGTAGACAGAAGCCATGTCCAGCATCACTGGACTTCCTCAAAAAGCTAATCTATTACATAAATAAACGAACCATTTCCAGTGAGGGCAATGTGCCTACAGCATGGAGATGGACTCCCTCTCTTAAATTTTAGCTAGGCTCTTTGCATGGAAAGAGTAGAAATTCATCTGAGTTATCTATGTATTGCCACATTAAAATGATATAGTTGGAAATAAGGAAAGAGTAATTTCATGAGAATCCAGGCATAGTCATTCAGTTATGTGACCTGACAGCCAGGACCCAGAGAGAAACAGAGCTTAGTAACCAGATGTATCCATGACCATCTCCAGCACCCCCAGAGCAAGTGTTTGTGACTCATCTCCTCTTCCTCCCAGGGAGCAATGATTAAGAGTCTGCATATTTGCTTCTCTCTGTGTCATTATCAAATAGGTCATTCTTTCGTGTATATATATATATATATAAATATATGTACTTAAGTCCTCTGCCTACTGATCGTATCTACTTCTGCATCTTACTCATAGTTATTCACCATACTCATCTCCCTCATAACTTCAGCTTTTCATGAACTCTAGGAACTCTCTCATTACTTATTTTTAGTTTTAGCCCTCACTGCTCAGTCTGGTTCTCTCTGTACTTGCTATTACAAATCCTAAAAAGAAGAATTTTAGGGCTTCCCTGGTGGCGCAGTGGTTGAGAGTCTGCCTGCCGATGCAGGGGACACGGGTTCGTGCCCCGGTCCGGGAAGATCCCACATGCCGTGGAGCGGCTGGGCCCGTGAGCCATGGCCGCTGAGCCTGCGTGTCCGGAGCCTGTGCTCCGCAACGGGAGAGGCCACACAGTGAGAGGCCTGCGTACCACAAAAAAAAAAGAAGAATTTTAGGGACTTCCCTGGTGGCACAGTGGTTAAGAATCCGCCTGCCAATGCTGGGGACAACGGTTCGATCTCTGGTCCGGGAAGATCCCACATGCCGTGGAGCAACTAAGCCTGCGAGCCACAACTACTGAGCCCGCATGCCACAACTACTGAAGCCTGCTTGCCTAGAGCCCATGCTCTGCAACTAGAGAAAGCCCGTGCACAGCAACAAAGACCAACAAGTCAAAAAAAAAAGAAGAAGAATTTTAATTGCTCATTTTTTAAAATGTTGGTCCTTATCATTAGTTCCTAACCCACATGGCCAGCACTGACTCAATCAGTTCTGGCTTATGGGGTCTGCATTGCACTGGCTCTTCAGCCTGGGCTGTGGGCCAGAGCATTTCACATAAAAGAGTCTGAAATATGTAGATCATCTTGTCTCAAACTATTGTCCTTTTAACCCATCATGTTCCCTGAATTAGTCTTTCCATTAGGCAAAAGTGTTATCTAAGAGAAATAACATATCAAGTTATTATCAGCCATAAACCCCCAACTCAAATAAATTGATGATACAGGCACCTGGCAAGGCCCTGAGAGAACAGGTAACATTGGAACATTGGTAAGATTTTATGGAAAAGATATTCAACTAGGTATCAGGAGACCTGAGTGTTAGTTCTGTCTCTGCCATGAACTGAATCTCCAGTTGGGCAAGTTGTTTACCCTTTCAAGGACTTGGTTCTGCATCTGCAAATCTGGGGGAAGGGCTACACAATTCACAAGGTGGTCCCCAACCTGAAATTCTAGGAGTTCCCATCGTGAGGTTTGAGGTCAGAATAAATATGCAACATGATGAAGGCAGTAGCCCTCCCAGGAGGTTTCATGTGAAGAGATCCCAGTGAGGAAGAAGGCATATCATGAATGGCTTACTTGAGCTGATGTGTGATTGCAGGTCTGGGCTGGGTCGAGGCCAAGCCTGTTGACTGTAATCAACACAATAAAATAGTTGAGGCAGGGCTGAGACAGTCAAAGTCTGAAACAATAGATTCCTAAGGGACTGAAAGTCAAGCTGTCAACTACTTCCAAAGATGCCATAACTTCCGTTAGTGAGCATACCTACTCTTTGGGAGTCAGGAATGTCTACAATCCTTTAATTGATTATTTGATTTATCTTTATATTTCCCTTGTTCCACTTTTTGGTGTCTATGGTGGGATGAACCCCCAAGAATCTAGATGTGAATGAAATTGGAATGACACTGAAAGATCAATATGTAACCTGAGAATAGACATGCAAAGTCATGGGAAAGAGGCAGAATGGCTCCCAGGCCAGCAAACTCCATGATCATCTGACTGAATATATCAGATCCAAAGAAAGACTACTTCCCTTTGAAGGCAGGTTGCTAATCACGAGCACATGGCCATGGGTGAGTGTCATAGGCAACTCTGGCTCTTGTGCTCATCTGAGCAGTATGCTGAGGAGAGAGAGTTTTATTCAGTGGACTTGCACTATTCCAGATTCATTAGCAAAGTGGAGAGAAATGCCGGGGGTTGAAGCAAAAGGACTGTGAGTTTTTTGGACTCTCCAATAATTTATTAGAGATTGGTATATGGCCATTCTGGCTTTGTATCTAGACCCTTAAGTCCTTAAGCATTTAACCCTAAGAGATAAATTTTCATTTGATGTGATAGAAAAAAAATCAAGTTTTGTCCTAGAAGCCTAAGGACCAGACACTGGGTGGTGACACATTGACCAAAGTGATGGATACTACACTGAGGTCTTCAACACGGAAGAATGTAAGTAAATTCCGATAGTCTTCCTATGGTGATTATCTAGAATTTATGTGCCCTCAGGTCATTCACATACTTAAAATTTTTCAGCATTTCCACATTTTTACTTAGAGTAAAATCCAAACTCCTTACGTGCCCTACGAATTTCTGCCTCATCTGCCTGCAATCTCGTCTTCTCTGACTCTTCCCTTCACTTGTATCACTCAAGCCACACAGCTCTTCTTTCTGTTCCGATAACAGGTCAAGGTTGCCTCTGCCTGGGAGCCTTTGAACTTACTATTCTCTTTGCCTAGATTTTTTTTCTATAACCTTTTTGTGACTTGCTTCTGCTCATTATTCAGGACTTAACTCAAATATAATGAGAAGGTTTCTGTGACACCCCTATCTGATATAGCCCCTTCTCTCTACTCCAGCTCATTTGTTTTTGAAACATTTTATTTATGAAAGCTAATACTATCCAAAATGATTACATTTATTTCTTCTTCCTTTTTTAAAATCTATTTCCCTCATAAAATATATATTCCATGAGAGCAGGATCTTTTCTGTCATGCTTGTTACTGTATCCTATACATATGTAACACTAATTTTAATGAAGATAACAGAAGTATACTTGTACAGGTATACTCTGGCCATTATCTAATTAGCATAAGTATCCCGTCTCAAACTCACTGGTTTATCTCAGTCAGATGGTGACATTCCCATGGAATTCAAAAATAGTCCTGATTTTTAGGACAAAATAAATTTGTTTAGGTTGTGCTTCTCTCCAGAGCATTAATCCAAAGCCAGTAGACGTTGAGCACTACAGAAGGTGTATTTCCTACCTGGAGGCCTGAGGCCATTGCAAACATTTGATTTATTAGGAAATACATGAATCAAAATAGCTCTGCTGATAATGTCAGAACCAAGGCTAAACTGGGAAGTCTTTCATATGTTTTTTTGTTGGATGGATAACTTGTATATGACATACAAAAAAGACTCAGAGTAAACTTTTCTAATTCTAACATCACTTTGCATTTCAGGGGTTGAGAAGGCAGTGTGTCATAGTGGGAAGAGTTCAGACTCTGGAACAATAGAGCTGGGTTTGACTTCAGCTCTATCTGCTGTGTGCCCTTGGACAAAACCTTCCATTCTTCCTGAGTTCCAGTTTCCTCATCTGTAAAGTGAGATTAGTAATGTGTACATCCCAGAGCTGCCTTTAGGGATGTAAATAATACATTAAGTGCCAGGCACGTGATAGACACATGTTGGCTTGTAGCCACCATTATTATAAAGCCTTTAAAGCCTTGCCTGGTATTGTGTTTTAATATTTATTTATCTGGCTTCAGGTTATAGTGGTTGCTTCTAGGAACGTCAGGTTATGGTTGGTCATGGGAAGATGGGTATCGAGAGAAGAAAGGTAAAAAACTACATCACAGTTGAGGATTATTTGAACTGGCAGTGGATCCAAGGTGGCAGTGGGACTATGGTAGCTGGCATTCATGTGTGTATACTCAGGAACTCCAGTATTTACATGGCACAGTTGCTCGCTATTCCATTCTCCTTTCGCTACTTCGTCTTTCTATTGCGTATCTCTTTTCCTTACCTCATGCTTTCTGCTAACGAATGGACCTCGTTTCCTTGCAATTTCAGGTCACCATGACCCTGCATCTCCAGACACCACCTTCTCCATTTTGACCTGTCCTCTGCTTCTTACCTCTTCAGTCTTATGTACAGCTTTCACATCCTGCTAATTGCTTGGTTCTTGGTTTCACTCTTCAATTCTGGGAAGGGACTCAGATTGATCTTACTCAACCTTTATTACGAAGCCATGCCACCATTCTCTGAATAGTCAGATGTTAGTTTGCTCCACCTAAAATTAACAGGTGCATGTGTCCAAATACGCAAATAGCAGCAATTTCATGTCGTATGACTTAATACGTGATGTCTCTGGTGAGGGACCATTGCTAGAGCCAAGGGTGAGGTGGTGTCATGTAGAACACAAACAAACAAGAACAATAATTTTTTAAAGAGTCCTTTCATTCCATGTAGAACTGGGTATGGCTGGGGCAGTCATTGTGATTAGCTTTTTAGCAAAATATTCAATCATTTTTATTGCCTGAAGTTTTAGACCCAGAAGGGACCTTAGAGACATTTTACTTAGTCCAACCCTTTCACTTTAGAGATGAAGAATCCAAACCTCAAGTCGATAAGTCCCATGTGACACACAGCAGGTTAAAAGTTGGAAAATTAAATCAGTGAAAGAACATTGAAAAGAAATTGGGTTATTTACTTTGGAAAAATGTCTGAGTGTACAAAGATGAATAAAAGACAAACCAGTCTAATAGAAATATCACCATCTAGTAGGGAAAAAATTAATTTTAATATATTAAGAGAAATGCCATAATAAATGTATACGCAGGGTCAAGATGCCTAATTATGGGGTTGGGAGATTTAGGGAGATTTTTCTAGAAAAGCAGGTGTCTGAACTAAGACTTGAGGAGTTGAGTCATTGTGACACAGTTGCAATTGTGAAGCACGATGCAGAAGGTATATTTCTGAGTGAGCAGAAAGTGTATTTTGTGGGAGTGCAGTGTGTGGAGGACACAGTAGG
This sequence comes from Aethalodelphis obliquidens, assembly GCF_003676395.1. Lineage (NCBI taxonomy): Eukaryota > Metazoa > Chordata > Mammalia > Artiodactyla > Delphinidae > Aethalodelphis > Aethalodelphis obliquidens. The sequence goes on along the minus strand of NW_020837980.1, from coordinate 15,130,451 downwards.
TTGGGCCATAGGTTGTCTAAGGGAAGGTTCGATGTCTCTCCTTCCTCTCCTTCCTGATCCTGCTGCATAGTTTTTTCCTCATCTCTGTTATGTTCACCTCCAGTGAATCTTAAAATCATGTTGCATTCTATTTTTCTGATCAGAATAACAGTGTGAAAATAATAAGTTGTTCAAGAGCATGAAGAGTAGTGGAAGGTAACCGATTTGAAATTTATCAGTTAATTCATGAGACACAAGTTGTCTGTTTCATTTGGGGGTGCCCAGTAAGATCTGCCCTTGCCCACTGTTCTTGAGGGTGCTGTCATTTCTTCGGTGAAGGTCACTTTAAATGGTATTCACCTCTTCTCAGGTGTTTGCAATCTAGTCCAAGAAGTCATTTTCATACTTAATAAGCACACTTTCAATCCCTTCCCCCAGTCCCAAAGCCCTATAAGACACTACTCAATACCTCCCTCTCCCCCAGGATGACACCAAGCCATTGACTACTCTTCGGGTACTCGCCTTGAGCTAGCCACATACCACCTACTTTAGTGTGGTTCGTACTGTGTATTCTTTTTTTTTTTTTTTTTTTCGGGGTTCTGGGGCCTCTCCCTTTTTTTGTCTCCCGTTGTGGAGCACAGGTTCCGGACACGCAGGCTCAGCGGCCATGGCTCACGGGCCCAGCTGCTCCACGGCATGTGGGATCTTCCCGGACCAGGGCACGAACCCGTGTCCCCTGCATCGGCAGGCGGACTCTCAACCACTGCGCCACCAGAGAAGCCTGTACTGTGTATTCTAATGCAGCTCCTTTTTTTCCCTCTGTTTGTGTGACTCAGGTTATAACAAATGATTCACGTGAGGAAAATCAGTAGTCTGTCTTCTCAGAGGGTCGCACCACAAATAAAAACCCAGAAAAGCCTATGTAGATTCCAAAAAAGCAATTATAAAAGTACAATATTTTGAACTCACTGTCTAACAAAACCCCAAATAAGCACTTATTGAAAAAGCAAGAATTTTACATAGGCATTTACATTTTCCACTTTCCCCTCTTTTTACGGATTAAAAAGTAAATCTTTGCCAAAAATAAGAACTCATTCAGAGGGAGACAAGAAGGAAAAGCTGAATACTAAGCATTATTCAAGGCAGGAAAGAGTTTGATTCAATACATTTTACCCTAAATTTAACTACAGAGGTCAACATTTAAAGGTAGTGAGGGATTCAGAATCCAATCTTAAGCAACGTTTTCAAAATCTACCAAATCTTTATGGTTTTGTTTGTTTCTTTAATTTCGTTGGAATATAACATTTTTTTGTCATTTCTGTTTAATGACGAAAATTAATTTGCAAAGGAATTTAAATCAACATCAGTGGGAGAGGGACAAGAAGAATTTACAGGCTGAGATTAGCACTCCAAAGGAAAGAAAGCAGAATACAGCAATAAGCTCCCATTCTCGGTAAGCTGTAAATGCTCCTCTGCTTTTAAAATTCCCTAACAAGGTGAGCGAAACCGTTCCAAGAACACTATTGTCAAGAGACACCTTTGAACTGATCTATCCTGAAGAATAACCCCCAGAAAGGTAGGAAAAAAAAATAACTTTCATATGTTTGTGGCCACACAGTGCAGCTCTGACTTCTGAACATTTTTCCCCAATTATTTTTGTAAAGTATTGATCGCAATTTAATTTTGTAGTCCCAACATGAGAGGCGCTTCATGCTGAAATGTCTCACAGGAGATTGTAATCAGGGTCTAGCCTGAAGGTGAAGCGTTCGTACATAGGTTTTACTCCATTTCTCCACTCTTCATCAGCTCGGGGATTGGAGCAGAGGGCATTCTCAGGCAGATTAATTTTTGACGATGGGATCGATGGAAGATGTTTTTTCCTCCTGACATTGAGTCATCTAATTTGCTGTTTATCTTTGGCTTATTGAGTTTTGAGCATTGTTAAATCATACCTTTCAGCTGTTTAATTTCATATGTGAATTTTGCATTCCCCTCTTGTACTTAGGCATAACTCTTTTACCTAAAATGAGCAGGCTGATGGGCCTTTTTTGACACAGGGTTACTGCTTTCGAGTCTGTTAAGTACTCCAAGGTAATGTTATGGTACTTTCTAGCCTTTTTTTCTTTGCTTGTGGCCATAGATCAGTTCACCTCTAGGGAAATCATTACTTGCCATCATTATTATCCCCAGCACCTTCATCTGTTCTCCCTTGTTTCCTGACTCCATGGCTTGATGAAGTACCTAGATGTTCCAACACCTTATCTCAGGTCTCATAATTAACCCCTTCATAACACGGGCAGAGGAAAGCATTTTTCCTGTGAAACGCTCCCTCTAGTTCAACATTGGGACTTCTTTATAGTAATCACAGCAGCTTTCAGAGTTTCAACTCTATCTTTGCAGTAAGATGTGAATTTTGTAAGTGTGCTGATAACTATAAGAAAAATATTTTCCACATAGAGAAATTTAGCTTCCTCTAACCTTTCTGTTCCCCTCTTTTTAAAGGTAATCAAGCTGTATCTCCAGACAACGCCTTGTCTATACGTGCTGAATATTTCCCATCGTGGGGATCTTATACCACATTTGTCATTCTACCAATTTTCATGAGCGTACTCGTAATTATCTAGAAATTAATAAAATATAAAAGGGTCTCTTTTAGCTTGAAAGTCATGTAACATATTTTAAACTTGAAAATAACATTTTAAAATGTTAACAGAATACACTGCTAGATTTGAATTTAACATTAAAACAATCTGTTAGGTTTTCTAATGCAGTAAATAAAAAATCCTATTCCATACTCCAAACCACTTATGGATTTGATTGAACACAGAGATGGTATTCCTATTATCATGAAAAAAGCCCGAAACCAACCCTCAGTAAAACCAATTCCTGCTCTCTAACTAGTTGGATTTCCATGAGAAAATCATCACATCTCTTTGGTTCTCTGTTTCCTTAACAGTAAAATTAGGGATTTTCTTCTAGATCTAAAACATATCATCTGTGACATATTACTCTGTAGTGTTACATACTTATCCACCTCTATCTATCACTCATGACCTCACTTAAATTTCACCTACTTCCTGAAGCTTTCTTTCCTACCTCTGCCCACATTGGACTCCCTATGTGTATAATCATAACCTCTTGTTTGGCATTGTTTTTATATTAGTTTTGGTAATGCTTTTTGGTAATTAAAAAATGTTTCATGACTGTATATTATACAAAGGACCTATGATTCCATTTTATTTGTTATTCCAAAATCCTTAAAAAATGGCCAATATTTACTTTTTGAGGATGCATTTGATTTTTGGAAAAAGCACAAATTTATTAGTAGGTATTCCTATAATGAACGTGAATAATCAAGATTGGAAACTTACTCTTCAGGTAAACCTCTATATTATTTAAATTTCTTACTGAAATTGTTAATGAATACAATTACAGGGGAGGAGGAGATCTCAAAATGCTTTGAGCTATGGCAGAGTCGTTAGAATAAGCATATAGTCTGATGAGGTAACTACTTTGGAAAGCAATTTCTATTTTGATATAATAATTATTATTATAAAGGCTGATTATTAATATAATAATATAATTATCTAATTGTTTTGCTAATCACCTTCATGTCCTTGTAGTCGTATATGATATGTCTTGTCCTAATAAGTTACAAAGTCTTTCTAGGCAAGAAAGTGGTATTAATCTTTGAACATTTACCTTGTAAACATTTCAAGTTTTTCCTTAGTTCAGACTTTAAATTGCTATTCAAGATTCAATCAACTGAAATTTGCGAGAGTGTTTTTGTACTTCCTTAGCTGAAACCAGAGATGAGAATGAGTTAGCATTAAAAAAACGAGGAAATGAATTTTCTGCTCCACAGGAGAATGTATGAATTACACATGTAAATAAGAATTCACAAATTAACATCCATATCTACAAACATTAATGTAGGTTAATGTCTTTATGAATCATGCTGCAATACTTCAGTCCAAAACGTTTGGAAACAAATTTGGAAAAGAAAACAGCTGGAAACAAAGTAATAGTCTGTTTCCCCAAAGTGTCTCTTTCCTTAGGATCTGAATAAGTTGTGGAGGTTGAAGGAGAATATTGGGCATATTAATCATGCTTGAGGCCAAGGTTTGGCCATCAACTCCCTGCATAAAGAGAAGTTCCCTGGTGATGTTGACCGTATCAGTTCATCAGGTTCAAGTCCTTGCCAATCAGATACTAAAACACACGAAAAACAAGATCAGAGGAAACAGACAAAACCTGTTAAACTTGTTTGGCTGTTTTCTAGAATTCATAAAACAGTAATGATAAGTTTGTTTTTTCAAAAATCAAAACCTAAACTTCTAAGATATTTTAACTCCAATATTTTGGCCTTCATTTCTAGTATATTTTGCAACTATTGTACACATCTAAATATTCTGTAAAGAGCTTACATATTTATATTATGTATAGTAAATATGCCAATGTAGCATATTCATATCATAGTAGTATTAACAGTCCTGACAATAAATAACTAGAATAAATATTAATAATAAAATTAGCATGGAAATATTTAATTTATTGAACTTCTGTTAATGTCCTTAAAACAAACTCTGTGCTGAATATCATCTAATCCTCACTGCAACCCTGGGGGTGGCTACTGTTATTATAGTCATTTTATAGATGAGGGACTTTATCAGGGAGGGACCTTATGGATGATGGAACCCATTCTATAAGTGAGAAATCACTTTGCCCAAAAGCAAAGTGATTTACACAAATCTACATGGCCAAGCCTCAGGTTAAAACAAGGATCTCCTCACTCCACTGGAATATTCTTTTTACTCTGTCATCCAGTCTCCTAGTGTGGTATGTTGCTCAGGAGATAGTGTAAACTTTTGTTTGTGATTACCTCATCATCTCACTGAAAGAAACTAGAGTGTGCATGAGAACTTTCCTACAGAATGTCGTTTAGATTATCTTCTTTGGAAAAAAAGGAAACTCACAATAATCATGTTAAAGTTGTGATACTGAGTATGTTTTTCTGTTTAAAATTTACAAACATGGGGCTTCCCTGGTGGTTCAGTGGTTGAGAATCTGCCTGCCAATGCAGAGGACACGGGCTCGAGCCCTGGTCTGGGAAGATCCCACACGCCGTGGAGCAACTGGGCCCGTGAGCCACAACTACTGAGCCTGCGCGTCTGGAGCCTGTGCTCCGCAACAAGAGAGGCCGCGATAGTGAGAGGCCCGCGCACCGCGATGAAGAGTGGCCCCCGCTTGCCACAACTAGAGAAATCCCTCGCACAGAAACGAAAACCCAACACAGCCATAAATAAATAAATAAAGCAAACTGTCAACAAGTAAAAAATAAATAAACACTATTATATTTAAGGGCAGTCTGTTCCTTAAAAAAAAAAGTTACAAACATGATTTTATTTTCATTAGCAAGGCCTGGCCATAAACATATTTTTACTCTATTTACCATATTTTATTTACCATAAATTAAGTAAAGGAGTTATAACAACAACCAGTTATAATAGCAACTTAGGACAAAAGTCAATGAGAGATAAATCTGAACATTGGTTTAAAGAGACTTGTGAGGGGGACTTCCCTGGTGGCACAGTGGATAAGACTCCATGCTCCCAATGCAAGGGGCCCGGGTTCTGGATCCCACGTGCATGCCACAAGTGAGGAGCCCGCCTGCCACAACTAAGACCCGGCACAACCAAACAAACAAGTAAATAAATATTTAAAAAATAACAAAATAAAGAGACTTTTGGGGGGAATTCCCTGGTGGTTAGGACTTGGCACTTGCACTGCCGGGGCCACGGTTCCATCCCTGGTTGGGGAACTAAGATCCCAGCCAAAAAAAAAAAAAAAAAGCCTTGTGAAAGGTGAGCTAGGAAGGGAGAGAAACCCTGTTTTAAATACCAGAATGTAGAACAAGTGAGTCCTGAAGGCTCTAAGCCTAGGTCTGACATGGCTGTTGCAGTTGGTGTGTTAAAACCATGTTTTATTCCTGCTCTAAAAACTCCCACCTCTATTGTGAACAGGGACTCAGGTTCTAAAAGGGCTGAGTCATGATCTGTGATAAACTATTGCTGCATCCATCCTCATCTACATCCACCTCAAGGAGAGGACTTCCTGGGCTGTGAGGCTATCTAGCTCTAGGACAGAACTGAGAATGGCAGTACTTCATTTTGAGTTCATTACACATCAGGAAAAATATCTCTCCAGGCCCATTTTTATGTGCCTGGTGTAATGATGGTGTTATTTGTTTCAGCCCTTCTGTGTAAATTATGCCCACTATTATCTATCTAGTCTCTTTGTATATATTAAATAATAATGAATTTTTCAAAAGTGCACCAAAAGAGGAAAAAGAATAAATTCTAAAGTCCTGGATAATCCACAACATCATAATTAGCTCTTTAATAAGTTAGAGGCAATTGTATTTTGTAAGACCAAACCATATGAACCTAATAGCCTCTTGTCTTGCATTAACATCATATTTAAAAAAAATTTTGGAACTGTGATAGGCCACGGTCAGGTTCATTGCATGAAAATTTTGAATAAGTCTAAGAAATTGAACATGGAAATAGTAGGTTACATAACAATGGGGCAGAAAGAGATTATGAACCAAGATGTTAAATTTGGGTAATTTGGCCACATGTAACCTATTCCAATCACTGCTCCACCAGCCATCAGTGATTTAAAATGCAATGAATTCTGGAATCTTCTGACTTGGTGAATACTTTATTGGATGGCTAAAGACCATCAAACTTCAGGTATACATTCAGTGGGAATAAGAAGTCATCAGGGTGGTGCATCCCATCCCATCTTTATCTCTCCTTCATCTTGCCTGTATACCTTGCATGGCATCTTCATTGTGGTCCTTCTCACTAATCCTGGAAACTGAACCAGCTTCTGTGGTCTGGCCCAGCACAATAACCCAGCACATACATCACCTTATTTGATTTTTCCAAACAGTACACGAGGCAGGCAGGAAAGGTGCTATTATCCCCAGTTTATTAAAAAGGAATGTAAGGCTCAAGGAGATTATGTTATTTAAATTTGTAGAGCCAGGAAATATATGAGATAAACTCAAATTCAGGTCTTTTGAATCTTATTCCTGTGCTCTGTGAAGAAGGGTTGATTGAGCTGCTTCCTTTAGAATGGGCAGGTACTATAGACCTAGCCAAGTTGTGAATTAACAGTATAATTAATTACATAACATTTTGGTTTGTTTTCTCCCTACAAAGCAATGTTCACCTTTTTTCTTCTGTGGGCTAACCCATAAATTCTCACTGGCTGCACTGCCGTGTTCAGTGCCTACATAGTCAACCAGATATATATCACCATGTGCTAAATATAACTCAAGATACAGTTTTATGGGGAGGAGTTTTGGAAGAGAATTTATATAGAGAGAGTCGATTTACAGAGTTTAAAGATATTGGGAATAAAAATAAAAACAGACAGTCCAAATAAACTAAAGATAAGACATATACTCTTAAGAAGGTTATCATACAAGAAAGAAAAATATCTAGTATTTATGAAACGTTGTTTTCTCCTCCCTAATGTCATATACCTAGACAGCTAGCCATCTGCCTGTTCCCTTGGAAATACTATCAATTTATGATGGCTTAATAGCCACAGATGATGAATTTTACTTTACAATCATTTTGTCTTTGATAAGTGGGAAAGCCTAATGCAAGACACACTAGGAAAAAGGATAGGAGAGAATATGCATTTTAGTGCTAGCAATACACTCAAGGTCAACAATACTTAGTAAGGTCTGTTATGTGAATCTATTCATCACTTGGTCTAGAAAGACATCTATGCTTGAATGAAAAGTGTAGTTTGGGTAGTTTGCCATGAAGAATAGGAATGTGGGGCCCCCAAGAAGAGTTAATGTAGCTTGGAGAAAGGGGTAAGCCTGGGTAGGAGGGTGAATGCCATTTTGATTTAATATCTATCTGACACTGGACCAATCTGAAAAATAATCAACTACTTGGCTAGGTCCTTATGGATAATTAGACTTTATTGGAAGATGAAAGTCAGTGAGAGCTCTTAGCCTTAATGATTCAGGGAGAGAAGGGGCCTAAATTGACCTGAATCCCACACCGTTTATTAATCCACCTAACCTCTTTTGTTCTACATATGACCACCAATTTGGGGACATTTTCTGCTTTTCTTTGGCTCTTTTCCCCTTTAGTGCTACTATACAGTTTCTCATTCTCTTTCTCTCTCCTGCCCACCAATTCTTGGACATTGACTTTCATCTTTCCTAAGGCATCCACACCACTGTGGCAAGGCTGACTTCTTTCAATGTAAAGATTACTCAAGGGCTTCCCTGGTGACGCAGTGGTTAAGAGTCCGCCTGCCGAAGCAGGGGACACGGGTTCGTGCCCCAGTCCGGGGCAACGGGAGAGGCCACAACAGTGAGAGGCCCGCATAGTGCAAAAAAAAAAAAAAAAAAAAAAAAAGATTACTCAATATTCTTAATAGCCCACTGGTCTCCTTATCTAGCAACCCAGTGATATTCTGCTAATTCAAGTACCCAGAGAAAATGTTTTGATGTAGTACCTTCTTTCTAATTATACTCGGAGGCTTAGTTAAAATGTTAACTTTTCAGAAAGACTGTCTATGACTGTAGTAGCAGAATTAAGTACTACTCCTTCTTCTGGGAGTAACCGGTTGACACAATTCTGTGAAGGATTATACGGTCTTTTATAAATTTTAATATACCTGTCTTCACAAATAAAGAGGGAACTTCTACAGACAGGGGCCAAATCTCCCCCATGCATATAACACCAGCACCTAGTGGGTCAATGAATATGAGTAGAAAGAACTGCTCAAACTTCTTTTGTTAAAATCATGAAAAACAGAGGATTGAGACCAGTTATTCTTCTCTAGGCAAAGTGTTGGGCCTGTGTTATTTGTTAGAACATAAATGAGTTGGCATTTATGCTTATGGAATAAGTTGGAAATCTATAATTGTAAATTCATGCTGATTTTAATGAAATCAAAACTCAAAGTGTGAAACCATCCAAATAAATATAATTTTCCCCAAACTGCTTTGATATGAAAAAGACTCTTTGGCATAGCTCCAATTAACTATCTTAGTCACCCACACAGAAGCAAAAAGCCTCCCTCCATCTGATTATAAGTTTCTGCAAATAGCAAAAATGCTCAGAGCATTCCTGGTTGTTCTCTCTGTATGTGCATTTTCCCGACCTGGAGCAAATAGAATGGACTGATTCTGTCATTTGCATAGACAGATCTGATATATGTCTCACTCTTCAAGCTTTACAAGTCCTATCGAATATGGTTTTAGTATTAAAAAGAAATCATATAAAATATATTCACAAACGTGACATTTTTATACTTAGTCCAATATTTTATGGCCAAGGCGTGTATTCATAGTTTAATTATAAGAGATTAAATGACACTATTGGTGTGTTCTAGTCTGCAGTTCTTAAGTGTATTTTTTAAGTGCCTTTGTTTTTTAAAATGTCAAGCTTTGGTTTCATAGTCTTCCACCCTTTGCCCACTGCTGGTATCCCTGCTTCTGTTAATTGTTCCAAACACCTGCTACAAACTCAGCCCCTGAACAAACAAAAACTACAGGGAACTTGACAGCAAAACAAATATATACAGATATAGGAGTTTTATAGAACCTGCCCTCTTACTAAATGTGTAAACACTCAGACTGAAAAACGAGATTGTCTACAGATGTACCTCCTGGCAAATGAGAGAGAAGTTCCCCACTGAGGCCAGTTTATGGAGGCAGTGAAGGCCCGGGAAACATGTCTGCTTACCCCTTGACATGGTGCTCCAGATGGTTGCGTAGACACAAGACAGACCCAGTCAGCTGGCTCATTTTCTATCATGAAGCAAAAGGAAGTAACTCACCACTATGGGGCAGAGCAGGATATTTCTCCATCCATGTGTAATAGAACAGACAGGTAGTTTTGAAGGTACCCACCCCTCATTATCTGAATGAAGGAACTTTTCCAGCACCAGGCATATATCAAGTGTCTCACAGCAAGATTAGAGCTTCACTAAAAGTAAGAGCGTGGTCTTTGCCCAGGAGGTGATAAATTTCCTGTGCTAGCAGCAGTGAAGACTTGGGAAGTGAATAAAGAAATGTCTCTGTGCATCTCTTAGGGTTGTCATATATGGGCACATTCAATATAATTCACATGAAAAAGTAATGTCTGATGGTGCTTGGGAAAGAGAGACAAAGAATGGTAGGGCTTTCAGCAGCAATTCAGGGAGGAAGCTGCCATCGATGTTTTTATCACTGAATATACGCAGAGATTGTCTCCATGCTCCCAGGCCCCTCCTCCAAACGATGGTAGACATGAGCTGGAAGCGAGAGTCTGTAATTCCTTCTAACCAGAGGACCTAATTTTGAAAACAAACAACACTGAAGGCAAGAGATACAGGCTGGGCAATTACTTCTTATTTAGATATATTTTTAAAAATTATTATTAGACAAATAAGGAGAATTCTTTTTCAATTTTTTTAAATCAAGAAATATCTTTGTTTAATTGAAGTATACCTGATTTACAATATTGTGTTAGTTTTGGATGTACAGCGAAGTGATTCAGTTATTTTTCTTCAGATTGTATTCCATTATAGGTTATTACAAGATATGGAATCTCGTTCCCTGTGCTATAGAGTAAATCCTTGTTGCTTATCTATTTTATGTACAGTACTTTGCATCTCTTAATCCCATACTCCTCTTTTGTCCCTCAAATAAGGAGAATTCTTAACATCAATGTTTTTCTTTACTTTCACCTTTTTTTGAAAGCTGAGTGTGACTTGGAGCCCCGCCAGCACGGAGGCACAGAGGTACTTCTTTGTGCGGTATTGTGTCTGTGGGTAAATGCCAAGACTGGCCCTGGGCTAATTGAAATGAGCAGCTGCCTGGGTCACATGAGTAGAAGGCGCAAGTATTAACAGGTGCAAGGGGGACACGGGCTTTTCCTCTGTCAATATTGAAGTAAACAGGTAATGCTGTTCATTTGTCTTCTTAAAATGTAAAACTTCAGGCTCAAATTGAAAGCAGCCCTTGGCATCTCCTATGCGTCTGTCAGTGAGTCTAGGGTGCCTCCAGCTTCCTGAATTCAAAACCAGGCATGTACTCATGTCCAGGAGAAAACAGAAGTTTGGGGGCACTGTCTTCAGGTGTCGATGCTCTGGATGGATTGCAATATCACAGGAACTTGGAGCCGGCGTTGAGGGGCTTCCCTGATACAGATTGCATCTTAACGTTGTTTTTCTTCAAGAAGCCTCTTGTCGGGGGAGAAAACCTCTCTCCCATTTCTGATTCCATTCAGGGGCACTATAATCTTGTTCTTGTTTCCTTACTTGGGGCATAAAAAGCACGAAGGCCGGCCCTGCTAAGTGTTTCATTCCCTCTATGTCCCTGGTCGTCTCTGTCAAAGAATTTGAGCTGAAATGGTTGCTGGGAGTTAAAAAATTAACATTCTTGCCACAAAAACTTCAGATTGGAGGAAAGAATCTGTGAGTGGGGTTTAATGATCCATCAAAGCAATAGGGTTTAATTTTAGACCAGAAATATTTTTCATTTATGTTTATTAACGTGTGAGATTTTTTCAACAGAGGAAAAAAGGGAACTTGGAGCTATAAACCAGAAGCATAAACAGCTGATTTTCTCATCGGGGACAATAGCTATTCTAACTACACTGAGTTGGAGTGTTCCGGGGTCCACAAAGGTTCATCTCTATCAGAGGTTCTTATTCTAAACAACCTGGAATTCTGCCATTTCCGGAGGGTGGACTAGATAAATGCGGGGTTTTTTTTCACCTCTCCATAGCATATTACCTGAGCATTTTGACGAGTCTGCTGTTTCACGTAATGCATTGTTCATTTTGTTTTATGTTCTGTAGACAAAACAATACTGAAAGACCTAAACCACATCTGTTTTGTCTTAATATTTGGAGTCACTTTGGTACCCCATGCATGAAATTTTGTGTGGCTCACCTAAGACCTCCCACAAATCCCAAGAGAGATTATTAATAATGTTAATCAGAAATGTCTTCTTGGGACTTCTCTGGTGGTCCAGCAGTTAAGACTCCACGCTCCCAGTGCAGAGGGTCCCTGCTCGATACCTGGTCAGGGAACTAGATCCCTCAGGCCACAACTAAAAATCCCACGTGCTGCAGCAACTAAAAATCCCGCATGTCGCACCTAAGACCTGGCACAGCCAAATAAAATAAATAAATAAATATTTTTTAAAAAAAAGTCTTCTTGTTGAATCTCAGGTGAAGCTCAAGAAGACATGTTACCATAGCTTGGGACCTTGACCTGCCACAGCTCCTCCTTCTTCTTGCTGCCACTTTAAAACAAAGCTGGTGAACTGAGCCGGTTGTCTTTTATGAACTTGTATTTAAAGAAACAAGCCTGATTTTCTGGTTTTCTTTCATTTTGTTTTGCTTTAAAGAGCTGGCATCTGAAAGACAGAGGACTCTAATTTTTGCCTGTTTTACTGGAATCAGGGCTAATCTGGCACTCCACTATAACATTCACTTGTCAAGGAAAGCGTGAAAGGTGAGGGTGTGCGTGATTCATCGTAGCTTCTGGGTGTGAAAGCAGGGCTGCACACCCTTGATTGGTGGAATCAGCATCGCCAGTGGCCATATCATTTAGACCGAGAAGCTGGGAGGCTCAGCACCCCCCCCCATTTATCTCTATGGGCCCCCCTGGAAACACGCACATCTGCTTTTCCATGAGCCATACTTTATTTACTGAGCCTTGCTTTATTCCAGGTTAATTTGTTCCTAAATTTTTTCCCTAGCTCATCACCCTCTTTGGCACATTATTGAATAATTTAGCCATGAATTACTGATCTGGAGATTCCGGGATTATGTAAACATTCCTGAATGGTAAATCTCATTGTCCGACTGATGGATTAGTCTGTCAGATCTTTATTAAGCCCCTACTCTATGCCAGATATTGTTATTCACCCTGGAGAACTCTTAAGTTGCTCATGGTCTAGAGGAGGATGCAAAACACATTTGCCACCAATTAGAACACAGTGCTGTGAGTGCCAGAGTGAGGGAGGCTGATGAAGCCGTGTCTAACTCAGTCTTCGAGATGAGAGAAGCTTCGCCACAAGTGATATCTTTAGAGCAGGCACTTGGCAGGAGAGTAGGTGTTTGCCAGGCAGAGAATTCAGCCTAGACAGAAAAAGGAGGCCTCATAGAACACGCTTATTTAGGGAAGAGTGAAAAGTTCAGTGTGGCTGGAGCACAGGGCATACAGAAAAGTGGAAGATGAGTCTGGACTACAGGAAGCCATGGTTGCTATTTGGGGGGTTGGAAACGATGGAATTTTAACTTTTACTTTAATGCGGTGGTGCGTCAGCTCAAACTGAGTGCATCCTTAGGTTGTTAACTTCATGTAATGAAGAAGTATTGATGAAATGCTCTGAAAGAATCACTACAAATGATTAAAAAAACGTGACCTATATGTAATACCTAGGGTAACCTAGAAGAAAATAAAGTGAAATGCATACATTTGATATGCATATTTGAGATGAAGGTGGTATTCGTTAGAGCATCTTCTTTCCTCCCAGAATTCTCTGGCAAGACTAGCTTTTATATAAAGAGCATGTCTCCCCCGCCTCAATGTAGCCACTGTTTCAAACAAAACATCTGCAATCAACATTGGCCGGATTCCCACCACGAGGTGCGTTTCTAATGTGCTTTTCATTTATCTTTTTATTATGTATTCTAGGGGGCTTTATATAGTAAGGGATGGCATATGAAATACGAGGCTAAATGTTCCCTTATGTATTGTGCGTAGCAGGGATAGGGATGGCTTTCTACAGAGCCAGAAAATAACCTCCCCCATCAAAGAATATGGAAGCTCTGATTTTTAATCCAGGAAATAGAATTTCAGGGTAATAAAAAGAGTTTTGCATCTTTAATTCTCTAAACAACGACATTTTTCTTTGGTTTCAGAGATAGTGCTCGACTTGGTAGGATCAACGGGAAATGATAGCCATTCTCGACTTGAACTTTCTCTTTCCTTTGATCTCATAATAGCATACCAGGTAATCAATTGGGAAATTTATCCGTACTACCTAGCTTTGGTCCCTCCTCCCAGGCCTTTTAAGCCAGGCTGTCATATCTCTAAACCCTACCAGATCATTTCATAATGGTAAGTCTAAATTTTTTGTGGGATGCCTTTTGTTTTGGTCTCCCCATTGCCTTAAATAATAACTCTTTGTATTAGTCCCTAGCCTACCTCCCAGTTTCGCCAAACCACCCCTTCTCCTACCAGGGTGGCACTTATAGGCCTCCAAGTGGACACAAAACTGAAAATTTTACCTAAAGAGTGATCATCAATGAACAAGTGGTTTTCACAAGAGTCAACTGCAGGCTCCGTGTTGAATATATACAACTGGCTGACAAAGAGAGACCTCGCAAAACATGCTTGGGAAAGGTAATGATATTTAGCCATTTTGGGGAAATACTAAGAATTCTAAAGAATCTTAATATAAATAGAAGACATACCATTTTGCTGGATCAAATTGCAATATGACAGATATGGACACACGTGTTCATTTGTGGCAGAGAAAATCAGATTATACAAACATCATGGGCATCCCCCAGCAACATGAAACCATTAGCTCTGGTGCAACTTGGCCGTGAATTAGTGAAGCTGAATTTTTATTAGAAAAAAAGAACTTTATTGATATCATACATAAAGCAGCAATATAAGATACGGTGCTCGTTAGCTATGGTTCTTAACACATTTCACACCAGGATGACTACTGTACCCACTTCTGAGCTCCACAACCAAAATTATATGCGAAAGCATCAAAAATGCTCAGAGGAAAGCCACCAAGATTATCCAAGTTTTCGAAAATAAGACCTTTGAGAGAAGATCAAAAGATTGGGGATTATTTTGGATGAGAAACGATTTCAAGATGATCTATGAGTATTTTAAGTTTCTTATTAGAGAACAGTTGATAAGCATTTTTATCTATCACTACTAAAGGCAGAAAATAAGGGAAAAGGCTGAAAGTGAAACACAAAGGATTTAGGTTTGAAAGGAGAAATGTTGGCTGAAGAGGGCTGTCGACCATTTGAAAGGGTTATTTCGTCTCCATTTAAAACCTGGGTGGGATCTCTCTTTTTCTAGCAGTTCCTCTTACTAGGATAGTCTATATAACGAGCTATTTCCTTGTTTAGGGACACTTTATTGAAGGAGTTGAAAAATGATTTTATGCATTTAGTTTTATACTCTGACTTTGAACAAGACTAGAAGGAATTTGTAACATGGATGGATATACAGTAATTCCCCTACATACATACGAACAAGTTCCATTCTGGGAACACGTTCGTTAAGTCCAATTTTGTTCCTAAGTCCAGCAAAGTTAGCCTAGGTACCCAACTAACACAATCGGCTATATAAGACTGTACTGTAATAGGTTTATAATACTTTTCCCACAAATAATACATAAAAAACAAACACAAAAAATAAAGAAAACATTTTTAATCTTACATTCCTGTACCTTGAAAAGCACAGTAGTACAGTCCAACAGCTGGCATACAGGGGCTGGCGTCGAGTGAACAGGCAGGAAGAGTTACTGACTGGAGGAGGGAGAGGAGGGGGGAGATGGTAGAGCTGAGGGATCGTCAGCAACAGGAGACGGAGGGCAGGCTGCACTTTCACTTAACGCCTGACGCTGACGGCACAGGGTCTGGTTCCTCTCTGGATTCAATTCTATCTACCCTCTTGAAAAAAGGATCCATTGATGTCTGGGTAGTGGCTCTTTTTTTCTCATCACAGATGACACAGTAGCACTGGATTGCATTCTGAACGGCTGCCGAAGCCTTCATGGACCGTTCTACGTTTGGGTCCTGTGCCTCAAAAGCTAACAGTGCACTTTTGCATCTTTGAAAGTTTGTAACTTGAAGGTTTGTGTGCAGGGGACTTACTGTATTACCATCTGTCATGACACTTCCTGTGGCTCACTGTGTGTGAAAGAACTAAGTGGATAAATGAAATTCGAAATTTCAGAATCATCAACTCCATCTAGTTGTAACCACAGTTGTGTTTTTGAAGGACAAGTGGAAGAGATGGTTTTGAGAGAAGTAAAGACATTAGAGAATAGTTCTTGGGATCATGTAGGACTAATAGAAACTGGTCATTTTGGTTAGAATTCTGTTTTGGTGCTAAAAAGGCAACCCTGAAGTGATACTTTATTCAAATGAATCTGGTGGGTTAGGGTAACACATGATCTGTCAATCTAATTTCCTTAATCAATTAACCCTTGCATATCCTACCAACTTCAGATTATATTTAACATTTTAAGTAAGATTTTACACTTAAAATAGAAAGTAAGATCTGTCTTATGATTTCAGTAAGTTGTCTAAGTAACACAATTTAAAGAGTACAGAGTAGTACCTTTACCACCCAGCTGCACAAAATCCAGTTTCTTCAGGTTCCTCATTGTGAACTTTCTTTTGAAGTGTGAACACCTATATTTCCAAGTTCTATTCCAAGGCCATTCAAAACCAGTGTGTCTAAAACTCATCTTCTTCCCCAAAAAACTACCAATTTGCTCCTGTATTGACTGTCTCCTAAGTGTCTTTGAAGTGGACCTTCTCTCCAGCTCTGCTCTATTGCTTTTAAATCATTCTTTTCAACTGCATCAGCTGGGCTCCCAGCCTTTAGTCTCAGCTGCCCCCACTTTACCTTTCATAAGGCCGCCAGACTGAACTTCCTGAAATGTAAATCTGATCGCGTCATCCTCTGCCTTGCAATCTCTCAGGGGCCCCTCATCATCTAGGGCAGTGATATCCACACCTGATGAATCATTAGAATCACTGTGGAGTTGTTAAAATGGATAGATTTTAGGGTATGACAACACACTGAGTCAGAATATCTGATACACACGTATACACACACACATATGCACACATAAGTATACACACGCACACATCTATACTTTTAAAGCGCCATAGATTTGGAGACCACTATCCTACACTGGTGAATGGAAACAAGGCCCTTCATCATCGGATTTGAATCTGTTAACTCCTCATGTTAACTGAAGTTCCTTTAACCCACTGAAGTCTCTCCCACTTTGAATTCTTTGCACGTGCCTGGCATAATTTTCCTTCTTTTTCCTAATCTACTGGAAGCACCCCTACTTCTCAAGACTCAGGTGATTTTTCTCAGAATTTATGGCTGATGCTCTCAAAATTAGCCACTCCTTTCTTTTCTGCTCTCCAAGTATCTTGTGCATACTCCGATACATCCGTTAACTATGGAGCTGTTTTACCATCACTTCCCCAACAGACTGCGAGCTGCTTGAGGGTAGAAAGTATGTCTTGGAGCTTTGGCATGGTGTTTCTTCCTTCCTCTCCATCCCTTTTCTCTCCATGCTCCTGGATGTTGTAACATGATTGGTGTATAGAAATTACAGAATAAGTGTTCCTAGAAGCATAGGGAGGAAGGAAAAATGATGGATAGAGAAGGAAAAATGATGGATAGAGATACTCTTGAGATGATGCCTTGGAAGATAGTGAATTACTAAGTTAGTTCTTCTGCTGATAGAGGAACCCATAGCACTTGGACTCTGGACAGAGCGAAGAATAAGATTAGTTTGGAAGGTATTTAGGAAATGGAGAGGTTTTATTTGAGGGACATAAGGTTGAAATGAGATTTTGGATTTACAACCAAAAAAACAACCTCAAATTAATGGATTTCACAATTTTATATATACACTTAAATATACCTATATATTTTTAATAGGGAAAACAGAATGAAGTGGGTGACTATTTCTCCAAGTAAGATAATAAAAAACAAAATCTATTATCTACCACCATTGTATTTTCATAAAGGCTATTTGTATATCCCCCAAAAGTAGGAAAGGTAAATATCATATTGAAGAACTATTTTTGAACAAGTATAGTTGTGTAAAACATACGTAAATATTATCTTTCTTTTTCTTTTTTTTTCTTCAGACAAGAGAAAAACTTCATAGATCAGGAATGATCTCCAGACAAGATTTTGGGAGAGGCAGAAAAACTTTCAAAACTTCCTTTATATCCAAAGCAGGGATCTGACATTATCTCCTCAAGGTGAAATAACCTTGAATGGCCTGACATTTGCACAATGGCTTTCTTTTTGATCTGTCTGTAGTTCCAACTAATTACTTGAAAATACCTTCGCTATTTCCCTGCATCTTTCTACCTATATTATTTTATGACAGTCTAATAAGAACTCAGCCTTCCCCACTGACCATATGTAAAATTAGATAAATTGTAATATTCTAACGGAAATACTAACTTTATGTCAAAAAGTCAGGGTAGAGTTTTGGTGTTATGTAAGATCAAAGAGAAAATAAGACACATATACAAGGAAATTTACCTTCTGGCTTGTTTTGTTGGAGGATTATGGGTTCTCATGTGACAGGAGGGAGCTAAACTGGGAGGAGAAGAAAGGAAACCATAATGTTGGGTCTTATAAACTCAGTGCAAAGTTTCCCTTCTCTGAATCTGGCTACAGCTGAAGTCAGATAATGTACCCATAAAATTTCTCAAGTTTCTGTAAACAAATATGTCAGTTAGGGGTTGCTTTTGACCACATGTAACAAGAACCTAACCACAGTGACAAGATGTCCAGAGGTAAGCTGGACAGTTCAAGTCTGTTCAAATCTCCCATTGGGATTTGTTCCACAAGCTCCCACTTACATTCCAGGGGAGAAGGGACCAATAGAGAGGAAAAAGTGATGCCTGGATCAGGAAAGGCAAAAGTTATCCCCAGATCTTCCAATGATTCATTTTTGCATCCCATGGTCCAGAACAGTGTCAAATGGCCATCCCTGGATACAAAAGAATCCATGAAATGAAAATGTTTGCTTTGGCAATCACTGCCCTGTATGCTGTTAGTAAGAATGAAGGGGAAAAGGGCATAGACACCTAGCAAGGTCTCCCACAGCAACCTATAGTCTTATGTTGTTTTTTTTTTTCCTTAAAAGCCCAAAGAATTTCTAAAGCAGGAATATAACTCTGCACTTTGACATGAGTGAGATGTGTGCCTTACATCCAGAGTGTCATCAAACAGGGTATACTTCTTATTCTCTTTTCTAGGTTTGCTACATTAGCTATAATAATTTAGGGTAAAAATCTCCACCTCTCAAGGGTCATATCTGACCTTTCCCCCTTGTTCCCTTTACGTTTAGCCAACTGTCATACTTGGTAATTTTTCTCTTTCCTATTGCTTCTCCCCACTACTCCCACTCATCTTTTATTTCCCAATAGCTATTATGCTATGTAGGTGCTTATCTCTTTTTTACAAAGTTCTCTTGTCTGAACTGTCAACATCCCCTCTTGCCCCTCCCTAGCCCCCCTTTACATTTCAGTTAGAGTCAATCTTCTTAAACTTTGGCCTTCATTATACTCTATATCTTTTCAAAATCTTTGATTGTTTTCTATTGCCTATCAGCTAGATGAGTCACCATGAAACCAACTGCTTGATGAATTTAATTGAGACTGGTCCCTGTAAAACACCAACATTCCCTCCATCTGCCAATGCTTCTTCAAGATTGAATCAAAATGTTTATCGTGAAGCCTTTTCTAATGCGCCCAGACAGAAGATATCACTTCTTCCCCAATGTCCCCACAGCACTTTGTGGATAGCTCTGCTTTCTAGCTTATTACCTTTCACGGTTAATAGTCATTGGCTTGTCTTCTCTCAAATGCAAGGATTATTTATTGTATTCCTCAGGGGACATGGAGGAGACTCTGCCATGCAGTAGGTGTCCAATAAATGTCTGTATGACTGACTATATGAATATAGTGATTATTGAGTTCCTCTGGCTAAATAACAGAAATGAAGGTTATCCCAGTATAAATGCTAGGCATATGCATGGCAACACACACACACATACACAAAATCTCTGAGATGAAAAAAAGAGAGTAAGAACATATTTTATCACCCAATGTCTCTGACTATGGCCTAGATCCCCAATTTAATTTCCTCTCTGAATTTCAATATTTTGCTTAAAAGGAATTTTCTAGTTTGTTTGTTGAATGCTCACCTGTAATTGTTATTCTTTGCCCCATGTTTACCTATTGGGGCATAAATCACCCCTGATGCTCACCCACACTGATTAACCTCCATCAAGGCAAATAGCACTAAAGAGGCTCTCATAGAACTTGGAATTCATAAAAATAATAATAGTAAAAATAACCCCAATACTATTACTAGGCGTTATGTTAAGGACTTAACATAGATTGTTTCATTTGATTTTCAATAAACCCTATGAAGTAGGTATCATTACCCATTTTACTGATGAGAAAACTGCTCTTAATAGAACTAAGTAATTTTTTCAAGATTATTGTCACTCTGATGGCAAAGCTGATGCTGCTAACCACTATGTTTATGTCTTAAATGGTTTCAATGGAAAAAAAATAAGGGTTAATCGGGTCTAAGAAAATTGTGTTTTGAGATAAAGAATCACCATATTTACCTAAAAAATAATCAAGGTCTGCATAAACCCGACGATGAGAGTGTAGCATCAGTAAGGTCTTGTCCAATATCCTTAGTGAAGAGTGAGGTAAACTCTTGCAATTATGGCTGATTAAGTCATGGTATCAGCTCTTGACTTTCCCTTCTGTTTCTTCATTCTCTTCTTTTCAATGTCCAATGTCCCTTCCTCTAAAATGATTTCCTCTACCTTGCTTTTACACAGCAGCTCTTTTGCTGCTGCAGTTTCCAGGTTGAGTACCCTTTTCTGGAACAGTTCACCTTTGTTCACCTTGTTGT
The DNA here is from genome assembly GCF_003676395.1 of Aethalodelphis obliquidens. Classification (NCBI taxonomy): domain Eukaryota; kingdom Metazoa; phylum Chordata; class Mammalia; order Artiodactyla; family Delphinidae; genus Aethalodelphis; species Aethalodelphis obliquidens. The sequence goes on along the minus strand of NW_020837980.1, from coordinate 15,109,685 downwards.
GCTACTCTCCGCATTTTCTCGCAAGCTCTTTATTTTTGGCTTTCTGAGTTTCTAAGATAGTATTTTTCAAAACAAATTTTTTGATTGACACCTACAGTAAGAACTACAGACACACCCATACACACACACACAAAATACTTGAAACATAACCTACTACTAAATCCACCTGCAATGCTTTCCAGTCTATGAAAGCATGGGTCTACGACTGTACTCAAATAGGGAAAAGTTAATGTAAAGTACACAAAATAGTTAAAATATTAATACAAAAAGCTAAATAAAATGGTGTGTGTGGACTGTTTCTCCTACTGAACGTAGAGTGTCAATTCGTATTTGCCTCTATTTTCCAATTAGAGAAGATTAAATGTAGAGAATTGTAAGTGAAATCATACCCAAAACACGAATCAACTAATCAACACAGGTGGTAAGGCATTATAATCAGTTCAAAAGAAGCTCCAATAATTTGTGCAAGAAAGAGGATTAGCCGAGTGTCCTAATAGGAAATTTGACTGCATAGATTCAATTCCTTATTTCTTGGGAGATAACAATCTCTAAATGATCCTATAGCTTATAGTAAGATATTAAAATGGTATACCTAAGCTTTCAATAATGTCAGCACATATCAATTTAAGAAAAGCATTGAGCTATGGGAAATTATAACCTATGTGAAAGACTTAGACTTTAAAGAATTCCATTGATGTAAAAGAAAAGTATGATTATTAAATTATTGGCCAACTGACGGCACTGGTTCAAATTTGAATCATTTAGGTCAGAGTAGCTCACTCTTGTGCCCCAAAGTTCAGATAGTCAAAAACACAGACCCTGTAACCTCAGCTAGTTGAGAGAAAATTCTCTAATTTTTAAAAGGAATTACACACTATTAAAGTAATCTTAGAAAGATATGAAGCAAAATATAGAAATATTATTTTAAATTAATAATATTTGTTACAACCTTAATTTTTTAAAAGAAATTTTGACTCATAGTGAGAATTTCTGTCTGGTTTTAAAGAACTGAAACTTATTAGATGGGATTTTATTGAAATGTTTAGAAGAATTTGACTAAGATTCTAATCAATGTTTAAATGGTTGGATCTGATTTATTAAATTTACAAGTTTGGCTTACTAGCTGTTTAAATGGTGTACAAATGTTTAGAGAAATTGCATTTGTTAGAGTGGTATATTTAATAAATTGGGCATTAAACCAAGAATAAATAGCAGTGAACATTATATTTTATGCACCAAAGTTTCTTTGGCAGAAAAAATTTAGAAATGCCTAATATGGTGCTACACACATGCAAGGTGCCCAAGAGTTTTTTTTTTTTACAAAGTTTCCTGGCTTTCTCATGTAATTTTTATTTCATTTTCAATCCCATATTTTATTTTCACACATCAATAACTGCCCCAGATGTGGTTTCTATGTCTTCACCGAGCCCCTGCTACTATTCATACTAAACTGAGGATACTCTAAGAATGATAAAGGAATTATAGGTCAAGCTTAACTTTGAGACAACCTAGCAGCTCCACCAAACTTTCTTAGGGATATTTTAGCAAGTCATGTTGAAATTAACCTAAGGTCTCACACAATTAAAAATTCTTGGGTCTTCCACTGTGCTTCCTAAGTTGAGGAACTGCACACTGTTTATGCAATTGTCTATGACCATGTTCTGCTGTAATCATCACAGCTCTAAACTCTTCAGATTAAGTACTAATTATATACTGAAAATACAGGAACACTTGCAGGGTGGAAATTCCCATTAGGATCACTTAATCTGGCTGTGGTGATGGCAGCAAGCAGTTGAAGCAATGGAAAAAAGGAGGTCTCAGATTTTTCTGTGGTCATATGAGAATGCAGGTAATTGCATTTTGCTCTATGTTAAGGATAGCTGCTTTGCCCACTATTGCTTCAACCTGCCGTTGTAAATCTGAGACTGGAGAGTTCCTTAATTATTTGGCTGGCCACTGATCTGTACCAAGCATCCTCGACACCTTGTGTATTTTAGACAAGTGAACATATAGTTTGACACAGGTTGCTATTCTGACTTTCGGTTTGTTCCATATCTTGTGGAAGTAAGTTATAAAATATCAAAGACAGGTAACACACTAATTTATTATCTTGACTTTGGAGAGCAGCGGTCTAGCCTCACCTCATCACAGCATGTTTATCCTGCTGCAGACAACTGCAGGTTTCTACTCATACTCTCGTCTATGCTGACTGCCTCTTGTTCCTGAGACTGCACTACTAGGGATCCTCTATTATTCCTGGCTCTGTGGTCTCAAATAAATTTCTTAAAGGTTGAAAGAAGGAGCTCCTAAGTGGATTGCATGTAGGAAAATATGATCACTCTTATTTCCAATTTTCATTTTTAAAGGTGGCATTAACTCTGAAATGTTTGGAATTTTTGCTCAAGCACAGATTACTTCTAGTTTTTGGCTAGAACATAATAATAGTGATGATGATGATGATGATGATAATGATATTAATAAGAATGAAAGCTCTCTGAGAGATAGATCCAGAGTCAGAAAACTTATGTTTAAATCTCACTATTTAGCTGTATGACCTTGGACAAGTTAAGTAAGCTCTCTTTACTTTTATTTAAAATCTGCAAGACGGGGTTAATAGAAGCTACGTTAGGAGGCTGTTGTGGAAATTACCTGGGCAATGAAAAAATCTCATACTACTACTTATACTACTTACTGAACACTTACCATACATACTACATGGTAAGTGTTCAGTGAGTGTTACCTTTTGTTAGACACTACTGATGATGAGGAATATGATGTTACATGTTACAAATGGACAGTTTCATTTCATGTGATTCAAAATCTTTTGCAGAAGCAGGGTTAAAAGAGATTTGGATAATCTATTACCTGCATGCCTCTTGCTCCTACCTTTCTTTGTACTGTGTCCGTTAAATTTGGTATAGTTAACGACGACCGCCTTGCCAATAAAGCCAAAATATTCTGCAATATGCTCCGCTATGCCAATTTCGTGAGTATTCAGCTCCTGAGCCCAGAATACCCATTGTGTAAAAAGTGCAATGAATTCCAGTTCACTTTTGATTGCAATGATCTGAACCAAACACGAAACCTACTTGATCCAAGATGATCTGGGCTTTACAGTGTTGTGCGTTACGTGATCTGCACGCTGAAAACAGGAGTATCTTTGAATTTCCTTTTCAGAAAACAGAATTCTTTTAATTAACATTTAAAAAAATTTCAGTATGTGTAATTGTTAACACCTGCTGTGTGTTGCCAACAGATGTTTCTTACTTACCTAAGGGAACTGTTATAATTATTCTATAAGCTTAGTGAAATGGCATTTACCAAGATAGTTGGGAAACTTTTGTTGGTGACTTTGCATCTAATACTTGGCATTTCTCATAATCTTGTCCCCTATCACTGCCAGTCCCCACACCGCCTCCCCAACCTGGCCCACCAAAGGCAAAAAAGTCCTTCTGGGAGGGTACCAAAATGTTTCAAAACTGGTCATGCATATTTTAGTCTTTGTGAAAAGTTCCTGAAATTATGTGTATTCTAAAACATTGGAAAATTTACTTTTGTTTAGCAGCTAATCCTTCTAATGTTTAACATGGAAATCTTACATCTTGATTATAAATGTAAAAAGTATACTTTTTAGAAAGGTAATACCCTTCCAATAGCTTGACTTCAAAAGAAGCTACAGCAAAAATGAGATTTTTCTTGAGTTTTTCCCTGACCATTTATAAGGTTTTATAAGCAGTAGATATTCAGAATTCTTCATTTATGATACTAATCACACAATTACCTACAGGCACATGTTAAATATGACACTGGTTTTGGCCAAATAATGGGCGAACTGCAAACAATGAATAAAGAGAGGCAGCTCCATTTATAACGGCTGTTTCAACAGAGCGCTACTGTAATCACAGCGATCTGAGGGTGACTCATTAATTAATTGATGTTCTTTTTTATTATGTGCTATTGAGTTAATGAGTAACTTGTGTGAGATAATTCTCTGAACACATTGATTACTTGAGATATTTTCTGGGGCTTTCATACCAATGACACGCCGAATAGGTGGAAGACGGTATTTGCTTTTGTGTGCTTGTTATTCGTAGGTTTGAGCTGAGTACAAACCAGTGCGAAGACTTCCTAAAGTTATCTGACACGCAAAGTATCCTAGGTCGGCCTCACAAGGAGGCTGAGTGCTCAGGGCAAGGCCTGTCACATAGTAGGTACTTAATAAATGTCATGTGAAATAATAGCTGTATTAAAATTTTGCTTCCTATTACCTTACATTGCATTAAAATCACATTTAGGAAATATCTGTAATGGCATTTTTAAGAAAAAGTAATAATCAAAGGGCTTTTGCCAAAATTGTATTCTGCGTTAATGGCCTATTACAATAAACATGTACCTTGTTTCTGCAGCTTAGTTAAGTGAACACTAAATATGTTTGGCCAGTATCATTTCTATGAAATTGTTTAAGTGACTATCCAGAGAGTGGTTTGCCTAAAGTGATAGTTAAAAAGAAATCACTTGCGTAGGGTGTGTTTTACTACAGATGTAATTTTTAGCACCCTGGTTCGGTGAAGGAACAACATTCTTCCTGAAAATGTAGGATTTAGTTGAGTTTTTTGTTTTAATTCATTATGCAGGAACCAGGAAATCGGAAATTTAGTCTGACAAGAGCAACACGGTTGCTTTCAGAAAGATCCCTTAAATTTGTATAAATGTACAAAATTATACACAGCAATTGCTACCTTCATTTTTGACAGTTTTATTTTCCCCACAAAAGTAAATAGCAACAAACTACCTAGCTCAGAGATCCTAAATATAATATTTGGAGAATGCATTTGAGGTACTTTGTCTGCTTATGATTTACCTTTTGAAAGTAAATGTCCTTACACACTTTTCTTTTCCTTTTTCATAGTATGCTTTCCAGATACCATCTTAGATTTTGCCCATTAAGTGCAATCAAATAGTGTAATGCCCCTTTTATTAAAAACATAAATCCGAATATTAAAGAAATGAATGAAAGAATCCAGCAGATATTTATTAAGCAAGATGAAAGTGAAATTACAAACACAGGTCAGCTTTTAAACTCAGCCAGCACTCTAGTGGAGTGGAAGTGCCTGGTCCTTCATCATAGGCAGCCTATATGAGATGCGTGTTGGAAAGGGAGCTTTCGCTGCTTGTGAAATCAATGCTCCATCGGAGATGTTCTACTGGAGGCTTCAGATAACAAGCTAAGTGACGTCAGGGCTACACAACACAAAGGGGAAAGTTGACAACAATTCAGGGACTTTGAGTAGTCAAGACAATTAGCTTAGTACTTCAGTCAAAAATGCTACTATTTATGGGCAATTAGCTGTAAAATGGCCTATTTCTGTCTTGTTCCACCATTTTATGGAGACTAAAGATCATCTAAGGAGATTAAGGCCTTAATCTTTAATCCAGGTGAGTAATTTTGTTTGTAGTAAAAAGCATAAGAATTAATTCCCAAAGGATTAAGCAAAAGACCTTGTTGGTCTTTGGGTGGCAGGGATAATTGAACAGCTTCAAGAAGCTGAGAGAAGTTTGTTCCCAATTTACAAGAATTTTGACATATTGATAAGCATATGCAAAACCATTTAAATCTAAAAAAGATGATGCAAAAAGATACTGACAATTACATTTTTACATCCACATGAATTTCAAACAACTCTTAATGGGGATTAGCAGGGATGTGTTAGGAAAACCACTTCTTACATATCTCCCCCACCTTCCTCCCATTTGTTCTGTTATTGCTTTTTTTTGGTTTTGGCTATGCAAGTCTTTTCATGAAATAAATGTAAGGCTCAAAGGCTAAAATCATACCAATAGTTATTTTGTGGGCCTCAAACTGTTATTTTTGAAACTCTTTTTTGGGGGTATATCTCAAATTTGGAGGACATGTGACTTGAACACTCAACCATGAAGCATCTGTAAAAATACATATCGTTCACTTTTCACAGAACCGTTTTCTTAAAAATGAGAGGCAATGTCCAGATTCACATGCATGTTCATAGTAAAGCTTTGTTTGAAAACAACTCAAATCCACACCAGCATGTTTTTTCAGTTTAATATTTTGGCCCCAAACCAAGAATTCAGGTATCACATTTAATTTTTATCTGCAATGCATATTCGGCAGGACAAAGTATGTATGCAAGTAACACTGGGAAATATTGTTTCCTATACAAGTGATCAAGAAAAAAGAAGAAAAGAAAAAAGAAAGCCCACAGCACTAAAAGTTGCTCTAGTAAAAATATGCTTCATTGTGCCTGTTGAGGAATCAGATCTGCTGAAAAGTAGTTTTGAGTACAGGGAACAGAAGCAATGAAGCAAAGTGTGAGCAACCCCAAAGAAGGGAACACAGTCGCAATTTTATTTCCTTAATTGTAATTGAAATAATCAGTCTCCAAAATTTTTGTTTCTAGAAAGCTTTCTTTTTTATCAGTTATCATGTAGATAAGGGAATAATCTTTCACCTTTAAAAAATGGAATGACAGATTTCAGCCCAAGTGTGATCAATTCTGAGTGGGTAATTACTTAGAGAAAGCAATGAGAGTAAGACACATCAAACTTTTAAAGTGTTCACTTTTGAACATTAAAATAAGTGGCAGGTAAATACAGAAAAATATATAATCACCAGTTCTCAGCTTTTTATCAATCCCTTTGTTTCTCTTCTTCTAGAAGATTCTGTGAGCACTATGTTACTCTGATCAAAAGTGACTTCACTCCTCAAATATGATCATAGATTCAACGTGCATTATCATGGTTTCAGTAGATTCGCATTCAAAACCTTTTGGTGCCAGAAATGTATCAAATCATAAAGTTATTATACGCTTACCTCTTATGGAGAGATCTGGGCAAAATCTGTACAAGAAATTTATCATTTTAAAATTATCTCATAATTGTGGTAACACTTTTTTAAAGTAACCCTTTGGAAAATTTTTACATGATACCCAAAGGCACTAGCTCACATAAGCGGTGAATGGCTGAAGGAAACAAAACAAAGCCATTTACTAGGTAAAGAGCACACACAAAAAAAGGGTATTAAAAGGATAACTGTTAAGCTTTAAAGTTATTCTAAAAATGGCACTTTTCACGTTGGTAAAAAATGAAAGTGCTTTAAGATGAAATTTTTATGCATTTTTTTAAAGCTGATCTTTAACCCCCTGAAAATAGGGGGTGATAATGAGAACACTGATAGACTCTAAATCATTGTGGCAATAAGTGGATGTTGCTAAAATGCTTTGTGTGTCCTTCTTTTTCAGTATTTTTAATGTTGATAGACTTGCTTTATATGTGTATCGTTAGTGAGATTTGCTCTTCAATTCTTTACTAGAAAGTTACAGCTCATTTAAAATAGCTGGTAGATACAGAAAGCATAAATATACCGTAAGTTTAAACACTGATTGTACTAAATGCAACAATACAAAGAAGCAAACAGAACACAAATGGTAACACAATAAAACTGTATTACATTTGTGCTTCAAATATTACAATACATTATATACAATAGTCCAAAATAAACATCTCATGCCAAGTGACACAAAAAAACAAATAGCAAGCAAAAAAATCCAGCAATATGTACATTACTTTTTTCTTTTATAATAAACATTCAACTCTGAACTGGGGCAATTTCACTACATACAGATGCAGTCCGCCTTTTATTCCATGTAACCATCCTGCTTTCCTATATCTACGCTATTCAGTTGGTTCCTGTGTCAATTCTTATATACACGTGGAGCAAAAAAGATAAAAGAATGGAGTGCTTTGTATTCTTAATGGGGTGATGTTGATAGATCAGCGAACCTGGGGTGCATAACCTTCTTTCATTAAACCTTCCTCGTAGTCCGTCTGGCAAAGGATCATATTATTCTTTAGGAAAAATTTGTCTCCAACACAAAATCTGAAAATATTTACAAAAATAAAATGGTTAAGATGACTTCACTCAGATCCATAGGTTTGAAGATTTCTTTTCCTAATCATCATTTCATTATTTCAATTTATGGTAATTCCCTGAGTTTGAAAGTTTGGCTTAGAAAGTTGCCTTGTTGTCAAAATTAAACCATTCTGGTCATTTAAGGAAATGCTACACACAAAATTTGAAATCCTACTTTTATATATAAAACTCATAAGAACATTGAGGAAAACACCTTGGGCAGCAAAGGTGATTTTTTTTTTTTACCATATTGGAAAGAAAAAAAGAACTGATCTATATTTACATTGATTAAAACAATGATAATAATATTTCACGGCAGTGATTATGGAAGCTTTCATCATTTCCCTTTTATCCATTTTATAAAAAAAGTAAAAGGCATTAAAATGAATCAAATGATTAGAAAATAGCCTATTTTAGAGCTTCTCACTTAAAGCTTCCTTTTACTCTGTTATTAAAATGTGATTAAATTCTCGTAATTTGGAAGTAATTGTTCTGAAGTGAAAGTTATTTTAGCATCAGACTCAGATGCTGGGCCATATTCCTTTGTCTGTGGCAAGTTCACCAACTATGAAGTAGTAAATGTATTTCTTAGAGTACTTCCAATTAAACCAAAAGGAGTAACCTGATGAACTTCTTAATATTGATGTGATAAATAAACGAGTTTCCAGTAGCTAATTATGTATTTTATTCTATAAAGCATTGTTTAATGTGCAAGATTGTAATGTTTTTAATAAGTCCTCTTTTTGTATAATTTCCCAGTGGTGACGCTTTGGACACAATTAAGGTCAGAAAAAATGCTTGTGCTGTTTCCGGTACATTTAACAATAAAGTAACTCTGGGGAGATTTGTATATATTTTTAATTGTAACAATTTAACCTTCAAACAGCAGTGTCTGGTAGAGTTGACCCAGTAAAACTACTTGTAATTATATAAGTTGACCTCACTGACCTTTGATAGTAGTCTCTCTTTATCAGATAGTCAATTTCAAATGATGTTCAAGCAGAAATCTTAGTGGATAGATTAAATTGTGTCATGAAAGCCACCCTTTAATGTTTTGTGAAGTTGAAGGTTTAAACGAGGAGCAGTTGGGCTGATTTACATTTGCAAAGATTGGAATGCTAGACAAACAGCGAACCTATTTATTTTCCAACTGGGTAGCTTTGGAAATTTATCCTTATTCTAGCTAAGTAGATAGAGGGGAATATAGTGTAATAAAAAAAGTAGTTTGAAAAGAATTAGCTTTCCTCTTAAAGGAAGATTGGTCTGTTTATTTGTGGAATTTACTTTTTTTTCCCCAGGATTACTGCCTGCTGATGATGCTAATTCAAAGTACAGACTACGCCCTGATCTTGAAATCCTGCAGTTGTTTGTGGTCAAGGCTATTGGATACAATGAACATTCAAGTTTGGACTTTAAGTGTATCTTCTTTTTATTAGTTGCAAACTATAAACTTGAAATATTGTGCTTAAAAAGTAGTGTTTGAACAAACCAGTTTTTGTAGATTATCCTGATCATTAAGATATGTTGAATAAAAGGAAATATTTCTTTTGTTGGGCAGGGCTAAGTAGCCAAATTAGATACTTACTTTTATGTGAGATTATATAAAGTAGCATGCAGAATATATTTGATTACTGTTCAAATTTTTCACTTTATATTAATGTTGAAATTAATTTGAACTAATAAGCTAATAATAAAATATCCATCAAAAATAAATAATTTTAATAAAATACTCTCGTGTTCCAGCTGATGTTATTGAATCTTATTTTCCCCTAAAAACCGACTAAACTGGAAGTACTTTTTCACCTCCATACTGTCTAAAATTTTGCTTTAATTTGTTAATAAGCCTCCAAATTCTATTTGCTATCAAATAAAAACGTGTTTTGTTTTTGCTTTTTTTTTTTGTCATGTTGTGTCATGTCATCCTTACCTTCAGGGGCCTTGAAATTTAGGTAATTTCTATTTGTAGATTAATACAATCGGAGTAATTATAGTGAGAAAAGCACTGAGCCAAGAGCCTGGGGATTTGGTCCTGAATCCTGTGGCTCTCACCTACTCAATGCAAGATATAGGGTGTATTTCATACTCTCTCTGAGTCAGTTCTCTGTGGGTAAGATAAAACAACTACATCACTGGATGGTAGGAATGTTAAAATAAGAAGTATATGAAAGGCAGAGAGACACTTGCAATGAATAGGGTTCAAATTCCAACCTTCCATTCATAATATTGAAAATGAAACTTCAGGATTTTTATCTTTAACATCAGTAAGTTCTGTAAGTTGGCAGTAAAGAGTAGAAATGTAATATGTAAAGCCTTCCCTCAATGTTTGGAATGTAGGTAATTAAAATAATCACCTTTTATAAATTACTTACCATGTGCTAAGGCTAAGCATGTATATACAGTGATCACATTTATTCCTTAAATCCAACTGAGAAAGTAAATATTAACATTGTCTTTTTCAGATGAAAAACCTAACACTTCCTCCCAGAATTTTAAAAACCTGCCCAAGGTTCCAGAGCTAGAATGTGTATGGTAGAGGAAGGAAAAGCACCCTGGTCTCTTTGGATTCAAGATCCATGCTTTTACAATTCACAACAGCCAAGACATGGAAACCTAACTGTGCTTTCACAGATGAATGGATAAAGAAGATGTGGTGCATACACACACACACACACACACACACACACACACACACACACACAGTGGAATACTACTCAGCCACAAAAAGAATGGAATAATGCCATTTGCAGCAATATGGATGGATGTAGAGATTTCTTTTTAATTTTAATTTTTTGTTCATTATGGATTTTTTTGCATCAATTTTTTAATTAATTAATTTTGGCCATGCCGCATGGCTTGTGGGATCTTAGTTCCCTGACCAGGGACCAAACCTGTGCCCCCAGCAGAGGAAGCATGGAGTCTTAACCACTGGACTGCCAGGGAAGTCCCGAAAGATTTTCATACTAAGGGAAGTACGTCTAAAAGAGAAAGACAAATACCATATGATATCACTTACATGTGGAATCTAAAATGTGACACAAATGAACTTATCTACGAAACAGAAACAGATTCACAGACATAGAGAACAGACTTGTGATTCCCAAGGAGGAGGGAGGGGTAGGGAGGGATGGATTGGGAGTTTGGGATTAGCAGGTGCAAACTATTATATATACAATGGATAAACAACAAGGTCCTACTGTACAGCACAGGGAAACATATTCAGTATCCTGTGATAAACTATAATGGAAAAGAATATAAGAAAGAATATATATATAGTATAACTGAATCACTCCGCTGTACAGCAGAAATCAACACATTGTAAATCAACTATACTTCAATTTAAAAAAAACAAATAAATGACTGAAAGCAATTAAAAAAATCCATGCTTCTACCTGGAGGCGGTAAAGCATGAGGCTATGAAGTTATATAGGTTTTTTGTATTATTATTACTTCTTTACATAGCTTTTCAAAAGACAGCCTATTATTCAATGAGATGTTTGCAATATAAATGGAATTCATCTAAAATATTCCTACCTGAGATATGTTGATACTAATATGTTGTCAACTGGATAAAGTACCTTTTATGTGCATATCAATTTATACTTAAAGGTCAGAATGAAACAGAACATAGGTGAGGAATGTCACACACATATAACTTAAACAAAACAGCTTTGAAAGCTATAGTTAAGAACAGATTATGATTGCTTTGCAATTAGGATTGATATCTTCCTTTAAAATGTCCTATACATAAACATGAAGAAATTAGAGGAATAGCAATGCAGATATCGGACACCTAACAAAATGATCTATAACTGTGATTTTGTAAGAAAGGCTAATTTCCAATGTTCTATAACCAGGTCCTGATGAGATTTAGCATTTCAGAAAAATATTATAAAAATAGTGATGGCCAGAGGATAACGTATGTATATATAGTAATAGGTCAGGCTAAAATTCTTGAAAATAAACTGATAATCTTCCTTATAAATTAATCTTAATCGCTTGTGATATAGTCAGTTCAATTAATTCTGCCATCATTAAAAAAATATGTTAAGGAATAAAAAGATGCCCAATCAGATTATTAAGCCACCTAATCTAAATGTTTTAGAGTTAATCATAGATTTAATTTCCAGATATTTTGGAGTAACTCTAGTTGAATTCATACGGTCTTAGAGACTTGAAAAGTACGGACAATAATTAAGAAACCATCACTATCAAATACAGGGCTTAGAGTAGTTTTGAGCGGGTTATCAAATGCCTCTGCTAGGAAGCTTTCATTTGTGATATCCTCTTTAAGAATGAAAATGTTAACTTAGTCATCTTATTTCTCTAACATTAGTGACTGCCAATTATAATTAATTTCCATTTCCACAGCACTTTAAAAAGAAAGGGGATCCATTCCATATTTCCAATGTCTCTACTGTTCTATTTAGCATCCTCAGTTACTAAAAGATGGAGATTTTGATACTGTACTGTGTTTTCAGTGAGAAGTGCAGGTTATATACTCATTGTACACTTGTGAACAAATTTACTGTCTTTTCCCAGTGACAGCCCAGTTGTCATCACACAGTGCATTCCGAACAATCTTTTCTGTACCAAGTTTCGCTACCCACACCACAAATCCTATTAACAATTATTTAGCATCCACCTTTTTTTAACTCCACTATATCTACTCCCATTTATACCCACTTTGTCAGAAAAGCAAATCTTCATCTCGAAACAGGTCAGGGTCCTCATACTGGCTCTGAATCCAGAGATTAAATCCAGACTGCCTGGGTTCAAATTTTGAATCTACCCTTTTCTATCTGTGTAATCTTGGGCAAGTTATTTAGATTTTCTATACCTCAGTTTCCTCACCTGTAAAATGAGGCTAATAATAGTACCTACTTCTGGGTTATTTTGAGTATTAAATGAGTTAGCACATGTAAAACAGAACAATGTCTGGTGTGTGATCAGCACTGTATAAAAATTTGCTCTCATGATTATTTGCTAACAATAATCTTCTCACCTTTGCTTAGCTATTCCCTAGCCAGGGATATTTCTCCCTTTTTTCCATGTACGTAAATTCTAAAAATTCTTTTTTTAAGGGAATATAGGAGTACGGGAGTAAGAGGTACAAACTATTAGGTATAAAATAAGCTATACGGCTATACTGTACAACACGGGGAACATAGCCAATGTTTTACAATAACTATAAATGGAGTAGAACCTTTAAAAGTTGTGGATATTGTACCCCTGTAACATATAATATTGTACAGCAACTATACTTCAATCAATCAATCAAAATTCTGTAGTTTCCACTTCCTCCATCAGTATTCCCTGACCCCGTCAACTTATTCTGATCTTTCCCAAAGCACTTATACCCCATATTCCTCCACGTCCCTACAAAACTCCCTCTCTAATCTCTGAGCACACTGAGCCGCTTTTCATTTCCGGAGCACATTACTTGCTTTCACACCTCCATGCCTTGCCTGCTTCTCCATCTATCTGGAAAATCCTTTCCTCACTGCACCCAGCCTTCTTCACTTCCTCCACACCCCCACCAGACACACTTCTTATATCCTAACCAGTCCTAGAGAGTCCTTTAACACCCAGGACATCAACCCTTTGGTGCTTTCTTAAGACTTCAAGAAGCACAGACCTCTCTTCCCTCAGTATAGATCTGTTTAGCATTGATTACATTCTTCTCTTCTGTGAGTCTTTGATGTCATGTCTCTCCCTAAACTCTAGATACCCCTAAGAGAGAAACTGGATTTTATTCACCTGTTTCCACAGAGCCTAGCACAGTCCTTTTTTTCTTTAATGTTACACAGTTCTACATATTTGAGGCAATTTCATTACAAACAAGCATTTTTTCCCTTCTCTTATAAAACCATCATTTAGTTTCCTAGAATTTTCTAAGGGGGGGGGCTTACTCATCTTTAAGAAATTAACCTATTACTCAGAATTTTCCAATTCTGAATGAGATTCATGTTATCATACAAGATGTTCAAAATAACCTTCTTCAGGTCCTTTCAAAATAGATGAACTTTTAGATTTTAATTCAGGATTCACATTTTTAGCCTTACCCTTTTAAAAAGGACAGAGAAGATCACCCATCTTGAAAGTTCATTGTTACTACTATCTTTTTTAAACATTCAGAAATGCTTTAGAACTTAATGATATTGTGATTAAAAGTTAAGATGAAATGACTTGCTAAATAAAATTATAAGCATTTATAAAATTTATAATTTATAATTTCAGGGGTCAAGAAAGTTTGCTTAAGGGAAAGTGCCTGTAAATTACCTATTGGCCTTGTGTGTCACTTGAAAAGGTGCTATACTAAGACAATGATTTGGCTACTATGAGTAGAGGCTCTTGAGGCAGATGGCTTTATTGGAGAGATTTCCCAAGCAGACGCCAAAGGATAAGGAGAGTCTCCTATATTGAAAACTTCTGGATTCAGAGTAACAAAATTTGTCTGCTTTGCTTGACTGATGAAGATTAGCTGACTTCCTGCATTAAAGAAGTTTGTCTTGTAGAGATGGAAGTGACAAGACAATAACTAAGTGTTAATTGTGCATAACCAGCACTAAAGATATTCAGTCCCATTATGGCATGTAATAAATGAAGTGCACACAGAAATATATTAGGTACTTTAATAATGATACTAGAACAGTATTCTGCAGCAATAAGAAAGTGAACAGTTTTAGAGTCAAAATTTAGGAGTGTCTGTCTTACTTGACTGAGTTCCACTGAGGAGACAGACGTAATTGTGAATGCAACTTTTTATTTCAATGGTGAGATAAAATTGATATACGATTTGTAAATAGCATTAACAACCTACAATTACTTTGCATCATAATAGAATTCAGGCTGGGTTTAGCACTTGAATGATGTTTTAATTTTCTGTGTAGAACACGGATAAAATAGGTAAGCCTGCCCTAATAGAAAAATGGGCAAAAGGAATAAACAGGCAGTTCCCTAATAGAAGAAATATCAAAGGGTCACTAGTATCAAATAAATGCTAATTAAAAATGATAATGAGATACCATCTTTCATCCCTCAAGGTGACAAGGATTTCTTTTAAAATAATAATTGGGACTTATGTGAGGGAATGCATTGTTTTTTCTTTTCTGGTGTGAGAATAATTGGTATAACTTTTCCAGAGAGCATTTTGGCAATATATAATGTAAGCCTTTAAACTGTTATATGGTTTGTCTAATTAACTATGCTCCTGTGAATTTAGCCTGACACAGATTTGAGTATTTGTTTATAAAGTCCGCATTAGATTGATAATACTGATGCTATAAAAACTTGAAGAAACAACCTACACATCTGATGACAGAAGACTGATTTAATGATATATGAAGCTTTATGCATAAAACTGAACACAAGAAAGCTTAAAATGTCATAAAAGAATTTTTAAAGGCAGGGAAAAATGTACACTATATTAATGAAAATGTCCAAGTGACAAACATTAGGATTCTTCCTTGTTACTTTCCTTTAAGATGCTTAAATGTGGTTATAATATAAAGTATATGCTATATATCATTTGCCACATATGCATAGAAAAATGTATGGCTAGCCACATACCAAAATATTAAAATAACTTCTTTTAGAACAGTGAGACATGGGACAATGTTATTCTTTATCCCTTTCTATTTTCTAAATTTTCCTCTATAAGTATGTAATTGTTTATAAGTAGAAAAGCAGTAAATGTTATTGTTGCACAAAGATAACTCTATTGTTAGTAAATGCTATTAGTGGATGAAATGTGGTAAGTAAACAAAAATATTCTAAATTTACTACTAATATACCTTTAAAACATATACACATAGAGGCTCATGCATATTAATGAGTCTGCAAGGATGTGTGGACATTTGTGTTTTTGTATTCATATCCTTACAATAAAAAATATGTGCATTTGATAATTTACTTTTGGTTAAGTGTCACTACAGACTGAATCAACCTACTTTGATTCCAAACATCTATTGGGAAGACTCAAGATGTTGCAAGATGACTTCTTGAATTATTTCCTGGGTAAATTATACATTGTGAGGTATACAAGGGCAGATTCTGAACATCTACATTTAGCAGGAGATATCTTATGTAAAAACCAAGTTAGTGAAATATTATATGGTAAAAGTAAATTATAAATATCAAGGTAAAAGAACTAAATTTTGAGAACCTATTGTGTTCCTGGTACTTATAAATTCTTTCATTTAATTTTCAAAATCTGCAGGCTAGACGTTAGTGTCTCCATTTTAAGGATGTGCAAACCAAACTCAGAGAAATTAAGTGACTTACGCAAGACTGCACAGCTAGCATATGGTGGGGATGGAATCTGAATCCAGTTCTCACCGTAAACATCATACTCTTTCTACTACTCTATAGCGCCTCGTAAGAAGATACTGCATTTAACGGTAAAACGGCCAATTATAGTAACTGAGAACTTGACAAAACTAATATTTACTGAATATTTTCCATGTTCAGGTGTTTTCACACCTGTGCTGAATTTATTTTCATTAAAATCCATCAAGTGCAATAATTTTTGAAATGTATTTTAATGATATGTATATTTTAATACTCTAACATCCTCTGCATTTCTTACGTAAAACCGGTATGGTAGTATATAGCTCACACTAGAATTAAAAGTTATTATTTTTACTTTGGAAAAATGGAAGGAAGTCATAATACTTTGAGATGAGAGAGTTCTCTGAAATTGACTAATCCAGCTCCCTTATGTTATAAAGGAGAAAACTGAGGTCCAGAGAACTAAAATAGCTGGTTTATGCTCACACATCTTGTTAGGGAGAGTCCAGACTGGAATTCACGTTTCTAGATTCCCTGTGCAATACTCTTTCCATCGTCCAATGCTGCCTCTCTGATGCTGATAATTGTATCCAACCTCGCTCCCAAAGAGATTTGAAGCAACTTGAAAAGTACACATATAACAAGGTTAAAATTCAAGATAAGAAATCAAGAGATAGGGCAACTGTAAGTATGAAAAATAAGATGAATACACACTGCCTGCCACAAATTCCTGTGTATTTTCCTCAGTGTAAATTTGTTTGCTCACAGAAGTAGTACTAAAAGTAAACATACTTTAAACTTGCTTTTTAAAAGACAGAAAAACTATAAAGAATGAATAAGAAGAGAAAGTCTTCTATAAAGTTTTCATATATCTCATTGTTCATTTCCTATCACATCCTGTTCTATGATGCAGTTCTTTGGGGTAGAAGGGCAGTCTTGCGACCCTTCTCCTTCTCAGGGATAAGTTTCTGGCCCTGAATGAATGGTTGCAGGAAACAAAAATGCTGAGATAAGTTGCTTTAAGTAAAGTGTACTAAAATAATTCCTGCCTATTAAATACATAGCCAGCAAAGAGAGATTTACTGTTTTTTGCAGAATGAAATCTGCTTACCTCTGATTACAAAGCTGACATGCAAAGCAGTCGAGGTGGTAAACGTTGTCCTTGGCGCGCATCACCATCTCAAAGGCAGGAATGAGCTTGCTACAAGCAGCACAGTTTCCCGTTACACCGAAGAGCCTAGAACAATAAACATTATTGTCAAACTCTTCCAGGGAAATCTGATTTGGTAACCAGAGAAGACGCTAATAACACCCTATGAGGCTATCAATACGCAATGCCTTATGACGTACACAAGTGAGTTTTATCCTAGGTGTATACATAAATAGTCTTTGGTGATACATACTCAGTTGACCTTCCTTGATGAAAATCACATCTTGTTTGAGAGGAAAAGGAAAAGACAAATACATTAGGAAGCTTACATAACTGCACACAAACAGAAGTCAACAGGGGTGAATTCACAGCAAAAATCTTCTACTTGTTAGAATATAAAATATAAAAGCAATGTAACTTTGATCTCAGTGCCACATATTAAACACTTTAGTTGGAAAAGAAACCCATTTGAATGACTCACTATTTTCTGATACTTAGTTACTAAAAGCTTTGCCATTATTATTAAAAGAACATTTATGAACCAGCCATTTAAGTAGTCAAAAAACATTAGAGGTGCATGTACCTCATGGCCCTATACCATAGTTATAGCTATGATTATGTTATTTGGGTAGCACATTAAAATAAATGAGGCTGTAAACTATATATAGCTAGACCAGGAGTTGAAATAGAATATACTGTAAGAGCCACTGGAAAAAAGGTATTTCAAAAAGTCCTATTTACTGTAGATTCCTGAAAATAGTTATTGTAATGACCTAAAAAACAGTACAAAATAAAATGTCTCTATAGCTTCATCATGGAAGAAATAAAATATTTTACCCATTTGCACTGGCAATATTTAAACCAAGTTTCTTTAAAGTTGCTAATGGTGGTGAAGAGTTATTATAAATAATATTCCGTGCATACAAGTTAATGCAGTTTTTAACTAGGAAGCAAACTAGATGAAAAACACCACATCTGCCAGTTTTCTTTTTTCTCCAGCATCAGGCTGACAGGAGAAAAATATAATGGCTCTCATGGGAAAGACCAAATTAAAAGCAGTTCTAAACTAATGAATTCAAAGGTGCTATGGAGAAAACTCATTTTAGTTATAAAAATGTACTTTAAAAAAACTTAGCCTTTCATTTTGTTGAATTTAAGGATTACATACAAATGTGCTGAAGTTTCTCTACTTATCACTTTCTATATTCTCCAAAGATAGATCTTTGCTTAAGGCATGCATATTCATTTTCAAGTTTATAACTATTTCCTCTTACCAGGCTAATGACAATTGTCAGGAAGAGTTGTGAGAACAGCTTCTAAGTGCCTGGCAAAACGTGTAATAAATGTTTATGATTGTGTTTTTGTTAGATGGTCTCTTAAAGAACGTAAGCACCTTGAGGGTACAAACTGTAGATGCTTTTAAACAGTTTGCTAGCACAATCTGGGCTCTTGATAAAAGTAAGCAAAAGGTTTCTATGTCAGAGACTAAATCCAAAATCATTAGGCAGTCCTTTTCCTGAAAGAATTTTAAAAACGTTTTAATAGTCTTATTTTAACAAATATAACTCTAATAACCTGTGTGTTCTCAGTTTACAGTGCCTACTTTGGGAAATAACTTTTCTGTAAAAAGAACTTCATTGAAAATGTACTATCTCCCATTTCCTCCTGCATCATTACAAATGAAACCACCACAAACGAAAGCTTTCATCCTATTCTTTTGTCAGCAGAATTTTCTCGTGCCTTCTAACACTTCACATTTACTTTTCTGCGAATTCACACGATCAGGAGTCCCATCACTTATGTGGCCGTTTGTTTCTTCTGTGCTCCTGTTTATTATTTTTGAGAAATAAGGAAATCTTAAAAGTTCTATACTCCATGCATATAGATGCACTTGTGCATATAAAATGTGGTTAGGATGAGAGAAAGCAGTTTTTAAGAATGACTCAGTTTGCTTATATCTAATAAACATACACATACACACACACACAATGCCATTTTGAAATTCTGGACATAGTTTCCCCCAATTTCAATTGCTCTCGCTAGCTGAGCATTTATCAGCTACCTGATTAGAATTTGTTTCCACACAAACCATTGATCATCAGCCTATTACTAGGCAAATGACAGTTAATTACCCACTACATTAACCACTGGGACCTGAGACCTGCTTCTGCTGCCATCAGTCAACATGATAAATGTGGCAAGTTCAGTAATGCATGGCCAGCCCTGAGCTGCCTGCTATACTGCGAACAACCCTCAATCTCACTTCCAGGCCCAGGAAAATCTATGGCAATCTGCATAATTACAAGCTCTGGGTTAATAACAGACAAATGATTTGTTGCATCTAAACAAAGTCCTTGGAATGGTCCTGGTCTCTGGTGGCTGCCCGTACAGCTTGCTGCCACGAGTGTACTTTCCACTACAATGTGCACAAAACAGTCCTCTGACGTTACGGCCTTCCAATTTGTTGCCCTCCAATTTATGGATTCTGCATATGTGATTTTTAATCATTAAAGGACTCTTGAAGCAATATTATCTTAATTATTCTCTGCTGCAACCCGGGAATTAGGCTTCAGATAAAATTTTCTTCTTCCACGCACTTTCCCTGCCTCGCTGGAGGGCTCCATCAGTTTCCATCTACACCTGGACTCTGAAATCCTAATGATGAATTATTGCGCCTTTCCCTAAGAGGGTGAACCTTACAAGGGAACATTTTACTGAACTGTCAGCTCACAGACTGAGTGCGGAGATGCGGAAATCTGATCTAATTTACTGCAAAACGATGCATTTGTTAGACTTTTTTCCTCAGTTTCGTCCAAGGATCAAGAGATCTTTCTATAGCCACGTTCACGTTCTCCTTTTTCTCTGTGGGAAAACCGAAGATTCTATGGGGGCAGGAACCAAGTCTTTTTTTTTTTTTTTTTTACAAAATGGGGTTTTCAAAATATATAATGTTATCCTTTGGTTTTCAAACATGCCATTTGGATTTTCAGGCAAAAAGAATTTTCAATATATATCAATTAAGCTGAAAGCATGCATACTCCTCCTTGGTCAGATTTTTTTCAAGTATGTCTAAGAAATATTCAGGAAGAGTCTCTTAATTATCTAATTCATTTAGACGATTCATAATCTGAGAAATTCTCGTAAACCCTTCCTCTCCATCCTCACTCCCAGACTCATTTGTAAGGATGTTAAGAGGTATCCACTTTTCCATGTAAGCTAGAGATCTCTGTAATCTCTTGTTTATAGTGCTTATGCAATCTTAGTAAGTAGTATATTGAAACAAAGCTTTATTTAGAAAAGAAATTTCTCTGAAATTTACCTAAATTAATCAGAGTACCAGCTCATAAACTTATGGTAAGGGAAGAAAATAAGGTCACTGATCCATTTTGTTCATCTTAAGGTGTCCTGCAGATTATTAAAGCATGGCAGGGGTTAACTTGCCAATTTCTGGGAAGGATTGTTCCCTACCATTTATGTTCATAATAGGCTTAAGCCATATGACCTTTACCTTGTTTCTGACACACTACCAAAAGTAGACCTACAGTATAAAAGGGGACAACTATCATCTATACAATATCAGTGCGTATTACCATTTCAAGGGGTCCCAAAGGATGTTTCTATCCCTTTTCCATTCAATTTCCTTTTTCACTACCTGGTATTGGCAATCTAAACACAGACACAAAGATAAAAACCAAACAGACAACTTGCTTAAGAACTCAGCCTATCTGTATGCTGTATAACACCTCCCACGTGGTAGTAAGCATGCACAGAGAACTACTTAATAATTCTTGTGTATGGGTGGCATAGCAAGAACTAAGACAAGACACATTCATATATTTTAAAGGTCCCCAGAAAATTTTGCATTTTTACTAAATGTTAAACAGCTTTTGCTACCTAGTCATAAATCAAGTGAATTCTGTATGGGTTAGTATATATCCATTACTAAAGTTCCTGGGGGTGGAGGAGAAAAACTCAAGACATATAATCATTTAACATAGCAGTAATGAATATGGTTTACTACAGGCATCAGGGGAAAATGAGTGTTCATTGTAGTAGTGTCTTTTATTTCACAGCACCAGATGTTTCTATAGATTTTTTACCAGGTCAATGGCTCAAGTCACTAAATCAAATTCCCCCAAGCCAATGGAAAGCATAGTATTTGATGCAAATTAATTTATTATTTGGGGGAAAATGCATAAATAAATATGACTGCAGTAAACTTTAATTTTGAACAAAGATCAAGCAACTCTCCTAGTATTCAAGCAACCCTCATTCAGTGACTTGAATACACATGAATTTAAATAACGGTATATATTTTTTAAAATACTGAGGATAAGACTTGGTTTAGCTATCCTATGTGAAAAACCCTCCCTCTGCAGAATAACTAGAGATGAACAGAGAAAGGAAAGTTTAGTTTTCTAAGGATATGAGATTGTAATCAGTTGAAAAGATCTTTAATTTCTGACTGCTGGATGGGAAAGTTTTATTGAATATGTTCTGTGGGAAGGAATGGAACATTTTCACAGACTGAGAAAGGCAATTGCTTTTCTGTCTATTACAAATATACTTCTCATCTCCTTTTCTATTTCACTCTTTTAAACTAAGGAATGCAGTGATAGAAAATGAAAACACTTTAAACATTCAATTCTCTTGTTTTAAACGGAAAAAAAGCTCACCCATTACAAGGCTGAAGAGAGCTGAACCTATTGTTCTCTCTCCTGTTGGGTTTTAGCCTGCACTCCACTGTCATAGAGATAAAGATAACGTGGGAGTGAAAAGAAGCAAAAAAGGAAACACTGAATATTTAAAAATATACCAAGGAAAATATAAGAAATGTTTAACGTTAGTTTGAACTGTGTTTCTAATTGTTGCACAGTTAGGCTACTCAGCACATACTTTTAGAATACATTGGTGCATGCACATAGATGACTTTGAATTTTTCTGAAGTTAAGCTAAAAAAAAGCTTTAAAAGTTGACTATATTTTTTGGGGGGGGGCACGCCACACAGCATGCGGAATCTTAGTTCCCCGACCAGGTATTGAACCCATGCCCCCTGCAGTGGAAGCACAGAGTCTTAACCACTGGACCGCCAGGGAAGTTCCCAAAATTGACCATAATAAAAAGGAACTAGATACATCTCCTGTTTAAAGGAGACTTACAGATTATTCCTTTCATAATTAAGCACTTTTATTCTATAAAATTAACTCTAATTTAGTGTATTAAGTTCAGCCTTGGTACAAGATAGTTTTTATTAATATAGGTAGGTCATGACAAACAGGAACATGAAAGCCATTTGCTGAAAGTAATGTTTAATATATATATGAATATATACAGGTATAGTATATATGTATATTCTCTATATATGCTATATATATTCACATATATGTGTACAGTCTCTCTCTTTATATGATAATAGATATCTCTCTACATATCTATATATAGATATCTGTTCAGATGGATATATATAGAGAGAAAACACACACACACACTCACCAGGTAGGTAGATATTACACAGAAAAAAGGGTTAATGGAAAAATTAAGTAAAACTTACTAAGTGCTTAACTACAATTTCAGTAAAAAACTACCAAAGGCCCATGCTATATAGCTGTATATTATGTGAAAATAAACAACTTGCTACCCGAAAATCCCAGAGACAACTTATGGTACAGACAGAAAGCTCAGGTTCAATGAACCCTTTGTGTTTTTTTTGTTTTTTTTTTTGCGGTACGCGGGCCTCTCACTGCTGTGGCCTCTCCCGTTGCGGAGCACAGGCTCCGGACGCGCAGGCTCAGCGGCCATGGCTCACGGGCCCAGCCGCTCCGCGGCGTGTGGGATCCTCCCGGACCGGGCCATGAACCTGTGTGCCCTGCATCGGCAGGCGGCCTCTCAACCACTGCGCCACCAGGGAAGCCCAATGAACCCTTTTTAATGAAAGTGGATGCCTACTGTGTGCAAGGTACTTAGCGAGAGACTCTGAGATGAATATGGCTGGGCGTGTGCTGTCGAGGCACTAGTGAGGACGATACCAGGACAGCAGGTGAGGGTGCTCTGCAATCGAGACAGGATGGCAGTCACTCGGTCAGCTGTGCTGAAGAGCCAGGGGAGAGATGTCATTCGAAGCAGGCTGGAATGACAGATATCATGTGAGAAGGCAGAGAACTGGTGGGAACTGAAAGTAGAGAATCTCAGGTGGAGGTTAGAGGGTAAGCAGAAGCCTGGAGATGGTCAAGGTCAGGGTTTATTTATGGTTAGTTTAAAAAAGGGAAGGGGTTCCCTGGTGGCGCAGTGGTTGAGAGTCCGCCTGCCGATGCAGGGGACGCGGGTTCGTGCCCCGGTCTGGGAAGATCCCACATGCCACGGAGCGACTGGGCCCGTGAGCCATGGCCGCTCAGCCTGCGCGTCCGGAGCCTGTGCTCCGCAACGGAAGAGGCCACAGCAGTGAGAGGCCCGCGTACCGCAAAAAAAAAAAAAGGGCAAATATGAGAGCGGTCTGTTAGGCTGAGGCTAGGTCAAGTAAGAAGAGAAGCCTGGAAGCCTGGATGGGTGACTCTGGCCTGGGTGACTGAGGGTTCATGTCTGGTGCAGCACTATTTTCAGAGGACCCTCAGCATCTGTCTCTCACCCACGCTTCGGCAAAACTCCACTCTTCCTTGAATCAGACAGAATCGCCCTAGGCAGCGTGAGGCTGGGTGTTCAAACCAACACAGTGGGCTAATTCCTCAGCATGTGCCAACGACCAGTTGGGTTTAGAGTATCAGCTCATGATGCAAACCATTCAAACAATGTGGTGAGGATAATAAAATTATAGGTAAACAGTTACCCCTGAAATAGGAAGGGAGAAAAAAATTTTTTTAAAGGGATTTAAAAAATATATATTTATTATTTATTTGTCTGTTCTGGGTTTCAGTTGCAGCATGAGGGATCTAGTTCCCTGACCAGGGATGGAACCCGGGCCCCCTGCATTGGGAGTGCAGAGTCTTCACCGCTGGACCACCAGGGAAATCCTGGGAAGGGAGAAGACGTAAGTTTTTAGTTTTCGGACCTCTTGTGATCCTTACTTAGCACTATACTGGAAACGATAGAAAAATAAAGAGGAGTGCTAAATGTGAAGAAAGAGCTTTTGGTGGAAGCCATTGCCATCCATCTCTCTGGGTCTTGCATTTTAGGTAAAGGAAAGACCAAGGAAACAATCTAGGAAGACTTCGTTGCAGACTTGCAGAAGAACCAAGTCGAGTTCCATGAATGGCTGGTTAGGTGTCCCTGCCCTAAACAATCACAGGATCTAGTCCAGTTTGGGGACTGGGATACAAAATAGGTTGCTTTGGACTTTAGATAGTCCAGGAAAACAAAATAAAACAGCAATACCCTCCACGCCTATAGTATAGACTTTTAACTTCACCATCGAGCTGGTTCCTTCTTTACCTCCAATCAAGTCATCAGCCAAGCTAACTATACTTTCCCTCACTGTCTACAGCTATGCTGACCAACATGGTAACCAGCTGCCACATGTGGCTGTTGACCACTTGGCGTGTGGCTAGTCTATATTGAGATGTGCTCTAAGTGTGACATACACACCAAATTTCAACATTTAGCACAGAAAACATTTCATGAATAATTTAAAAAATATTGAGTACGTATTGAAATGATAATCTTTTGAATCCATTTGGTTAAAAAATATGTTTTAAAAATTATTTTCACCTTTAAAAATCTTTCCTTTTAACAAGGCTACTAGAAAAGTTAAAATTAATATGTGGATCACATTATATTTCTATTGGACAGCGCTGGTCTACATCCTCAGCTTTCCTCGCACCCATGGATATACAAGGCTTAAAATAGTTAAATAAATGGAGAGATAGAATTTTCTAATTGAAATTCATCCTAGAAATCTCTCTGCCAGTGTTCTATGCCTAAGGTCAGAGATACTTTATTATTTTTTTATGGAACGATAGTTGATTTACAATATTGTGTTAGTTTCAGGTGTACAGCAAAGTGATTCCGTTATATATTTTTTTTTGAAAAAGAATATATATATATTCTGAAAAAGATGCATATATATATATTTTTTCAGATTCTTTTCCATTATAGGTTATTACAAGACATTGAATATGGTTCCCTGTGCTATACAGTAAATCTTTGCTGTAGGCCAGAGATATTTTATTCCAACTTAAAAGTAGGTATGCTAATAGTGTGAATCGTGATAGTGCATCCATAATCTGAAATAGAAGACAATGTCCCACCTATTTTTCCAGTCTTAGGCTTACTCAGTGTTAACTTCATTCTAAACTTATTATTTTCTTTTCCATGAAGGCAGCAACAGAATAACACGTAAAGAAAAATGAGCTGACGGCCTGTGCTACCTCCCCATCCTAGTGCTGCTATAAAGGGCAGGGGATACCCCACGTCTACGTACAGAAGCTTACACCACTATTTAGTATCAGAACTAACCTAATAACCTAACCCTCCTTACCCAAATCTGGTCCTTTTCTCACTCTACTTCTCTGTTTTCATCTGTAAAAATCTGGCGAGAGGGCTTCCCTGGTGGCACTGTGGTTGAGAGTCCGCCTGCCAATGCAGGGGACGCGGGTTCGTGCCCAGGACCGCGAAGATCCCACGTGCCGCGGGGTGGCTGGGCCCGTGAGCCATGGCCGCTGAGCCTGCGCATCCGGAGCCTGTGCTCCGCAACGGGAGTGGCCACAGCAGTGAGACGCCCGCGTACCGCAAAAAAAAAAAAAAAAAAAAAATCTGGTGAGAAGGGGTTGCACTGGACAAAAGTCTTTAAGTTGCTGACCTGAGGGCTGATTTACATAGAATTGGCATCTCGCTCCACACCTGACTCAGTTAGAAGTTGCAAACGGTGTTTCAATATTATACTTCCACTTTCAACAAACAACTGTCAATTTCTTCTCATACCCACTTTCCAAAGCCTTATGAGCAGGTGTTTCTGCTGTTTATGATCATCACAGCAACCTACTGGGAGAAGCGATTCAGAGAAAAGTAAAATTGCGTATTTTTCCTTCAGCACTTGATGAGGATAATACTTCTGGGCAAACATGGCAATTGTACCAACATTTCATAGAATCATAAAATCTTAGTGCTCAAAAGAATTTTCTCTAGCTAGAACAGAAGAAATGTGTCAAGCTTGCTATTTATGGCTGTGATATGTAAAAGACAAGGTTTTTCAAATTTTTAGATACAGTTATGGAAAAGGCTAGAATAATAAGAGGTAGAAATAACAAGAAACAGTAAAATAAAGGATAATATATATGAACTGAAACTGTGAATAGATTTTTTAAAATAATAGAGGTGGAGATTTCAACTAATCATTATAGCGTCTCTGCTCTAATTTTAAGTTTTTAATGAAGGGGAGGGCAAATCAGTCACAATTATATGAGCATAAAAAGTCTATGACTATTTTTACAGACATTGTGGGCAATTTAATCACTGTATATCTCTCCCTCGATGTAACTAAGGAAGTCGTTGGTAGATCAAAATAAATTACTCACTGGTTTTAGCCACAGTACAATAAATGCTAATTGGATTGTGCTATATACAACTTTATAATAAAAGTTTTAAATAATTTTTTAAACTGATAATCTGTTCTATCATGAGTTTTTCAAAAAGCTTTGTCTACTTAAAATTGTATAGGTCTTTCATGGTGGAAACTTTTTAAGTAAGTAATATTTTCCTAAAAAAATCAGCAAGGAAGTGTTTTACTATCTTTACAGACTTCTTAGAGGCCCATAACTACCTTCTCTTTTAACTTTCCTTTTCACACTTTTATCTGTATATATTATATAATAAGTGAACAAGAAAGTAAGTGAAGAGGTATCTTATTTGAAAATATTATTTTTACCCATCTCAGAACTAATGAATCCGAAGCACTGTAATGTTTCAACAGAAAAGAAATGAGGAAACAAAGCATTTTCAGGGAAGTGATGAAGGTCATTTTGTAAACAGTTATTTGAGAACTAACCATGGGAAAGACCTTTCTTTGAATAAGCCAGTAATATTTTATATGTCAATTTCACCGTATTTCCAGGTGCCACTCACTCATTCATTCTGGCACTGACCAAGACTCACTAAAGCTCCACTGGGAAATTCTGACGCCATGATGGCAGTGTAATCGAAACTGCAATGCAAAAGTCATTTATTCTGATGTAAAGTGTATCTTTCACATCCAGAGATTATGAGTTAGTGACAGTAATGGCTCCATTATTCATAAAAGGTAAATAAGTCACTTAAGCTAGAATAGGTAAGGCATTTATTTATTCTTGCGACTAGCCTGTAAAATTTCAGACAAACATTTCTTCTAGGATTAATTATTATGCCTTACTTCAAAGAAAAAGTGCTTTATAGGATAAGAGTGACAATCTGTCTGAGAACCTGTTATCTACAACTTAGTTTCAAATTTTATTTAAATCTTTTACCTTACTTCTTTGAAGAAACAATTTAATTACAATATTTTCTTTTAAAGTACTTGGGACATTGTATAATTGATTTTATAAGTTAACTTTACTAAAGAAAAGAGGTGCAGAAAATGTTATCATAGATATTTACCTTCGTTTGTAACTGAGGATATTTTGTTACAGAGGCATCACAGTATACCCTAGCTCTGAATTCCATTAACATAAATCACCAAAGATTCATGGAATACATCTTATTTGTTCTCTTTTAAAAATTTATTTTCTGCAAAACAAATTTAACATCTGACACCATTTACTTCTTTAGAATTTTAATGGACAATTGTTCTTAATTCTTACAAGAAAGTGGTTTCAAAACTACCATTTAAAAAACTATCATTTAAAAAAACTATCATTAAAAGATCATATATGGATTAACTATCTATAATAGTAAGGGTATTCATAAGTCACAGTTTGTCCAGGACAACCTGGCACGTATACCTTTAGCCCAGTCTAATTCTCAGCAGCGCTCTGTCTTGATCGAAAGCGTCCTGGGTTGAATAGAAAATTATATGGCAACTCTAGTAAAGCCAAAGATCAGTGAGAATTCAGAGGTTTCAAACTTTCTGTTCTTCAGCTCCTTTTTTTACCCAAATAGTCATATTGAACTAAATACCCTTCAAGGGCTTTTGTATAATTTTTAAATTCTGTGATTCTTCATTCTAGTTGAAGTGTAACTGGATGATTCAGGTAAATGTTAATTTGGAGAATCTGACTTTTAGTTGTCAGACTAAATTCGTAACACTCTCTTAAAACCCAGTTAAAAGGGAAAGTATACAACTTTTATTCAACATGAGTTAGTATTTAAAAAAAAATATGCATATTATATATATTCAAGTTAAATTTTTAATTTGAGAAGCCTTTAAAGGATTTTTGAATTGCTTTAAAGTAGGATTTAGAAGAATTATAAAAATAAAGCCAAGAAAACAATTATTTGTAGGCTTAGACAAATTCCTTTTTGGAATAAGAAATCATAAAAGATAGAAGAACCCCATCCTGCCCCACACACACAAAAAAAACAGTTTTGTGGAAAGAAGTATAATTCTTGAGTATTAATTTGTCCAAGCTTGATGCTTTCCATAATAAATTATCACAACACTCACTTAACACAGCATTATGGAGGAGAAATATTGAAGTTAAATTTTTGTGTAGTAAAACTATACAAAAAGAATGACAGTCAAACCTGTAGATTTTTATATATACACATACAAAATCATTCATAAACATAAATGATGTTTTCTGCATATTTTTTTAAAGCATTTTCCTTTGTAAAATGTTATTTCCATAGCACTGAGTTTAAGTAAAGACTTCATTTTTGGAATGTGTATGTATTTTCTTTATAAAAAGATAGAGCTATTGAGGTATTTCCTTTGTTGTGTCACCTTTAGGACTTATTATTTGAAGTACTTCTTAGAAATTGCTATGCCACAGTGTCCAGAATTTTAACTATTCCTTAAACACTTCTAAAGCTGGATGTCAAACCCTTCATAAAGAGACAGTGTATTGGGGTGTGTAACATCAATATATATCCACCTTCCAATTTATAAAATACACTGAGTTCCGTTATATCTAGAGCCACGCATATACTATTAACCATATAAAGCTCTGCTCAATGTCAATAAAGTAAATATTTTTGTAAGAAATCTACACAAACCACTTTGGGAAAATCTGTTCATGGAATATATGTTAGAATAATTTACTCTAAGAACATTACATTAAGGCAGAATCTGCTAAAATATTTGGAATGAACTCATTCATCTAATTTTCTAATGGTGTGATAATACCACGTGGATATGAAAGTGGGTTATCAAAATGGGAAATTACAAATATGAAACCTATAGCGATTGAAAGCAGAGATGTTTTCAAAGTAATGAGTACAATTCTCAAAATACTTTTCTATGCATTTATTACACGTTTTCCTATCCAGATACATCTTATGAAGGATAAAATGACGCTTAAAATCACTTGAAATTTTAATTGTTTTCTATTAAAGTTGGGAATAAGCCATTTAGTTAAATCATAGATGACGGGGAAATATTAATTACAGATATTTCAATGTCGATTCATAAATGCCCATTACATAAACCTTCAATTAACATACATTACTCATGTAAATATTATCTGGGGTTAAGTGAGAAAATAGTGAATAAGGCTTGAAAAACTTAGTATCATTCGTGAACAAAGTCAGACATAGCAGAAACAAAGATTTCGAACTCAGACATATTGAGTATGGAGAAGAGAGGTACTGGATTTGTTGGACAGTTGATATTTACTGGTAACCAGAGGCCCTGAAAAGACAAACTTAAAAGATATTTGAACGCGTGCGTGCACGTCTTTCTATGTGCTTGTGTGTCCACGTGTATAAATAAAGTACTAACCTACTAGTTATCTCTTTTTACCCTCAGCCTGTCAAAAAAACCTGTCAGCTGCAAAAGCGATAAGGGGGGTAGTTTAAAGAAGATACTGGAGCCTTAAGCTTCTTAATGTGCCAAGAATCAATCCCATGAAAGCAAACAACTTGAAAACGGGTTATATGTATTTAGGAAAAAGCTCTCAGGCTCCCTTCCCAGCTCTGCTCCAGCCGGAACTGGCGTTCAAGTTTTCTCACCCTAATGACCCCTGAAGCCGCCCTGAGGGATTGCAAAACAAGGCCGTTACACAAGGCAGCTTGCTAATTGAGAAGTTGATCGGGGGTAGAGAAATCCTGCTTTACCACGTTAAGTGTCGAAATCAAGCATGACTAGATTGACATTGCCAAATCACCGTCTGGAGGCCACTCCACGCCAGGAGCAGCAGGGCTTTTCACACCTGATAGGCCCTCACTCCATCTACATCAAGTCACATTAAGAAAGGAATGTATTAGGAACCGGAGCCCGCGCCCGAAGCCCGTTACTCCACCACCTAACTGCTACTTCTCTTCTTTTCCCCAAGTAGCAGACGTGTCCACGTGGTGGACCTGCAGCTTACCTGTTCCCTCCGGAAAACCAGTCTTCTTCCACCCACTCTGCCCATCTTTGCTATTACAAAAAATGTTACCACCACTAAACCCCGGAACCAGTTAGAGGAAGAGAGTAGGGCTCGAAATTTGGTATGACATGTGGCAATCACGTGGATGTAAATTACAGAACCCTTGGAACGGTTTCTAAAGGATGGCTCTTCACAACTTTTTTCTTTACTTCCCTTCCTCCCTTCCTCCCTCCCTTCCTTCCTCCCTTCCTTTTTTATGAAGTTGCGGATTCACGATGTATGATCAACGAAATCGCCTGAAAACGGATAGTGATTTAGACGCTGCATGGTGTGCTGAAGAGAGGAGAGGCCGCCTGCTTTTGAACTTTGAGTCCCCAGTCACGGATTTGCTGCTCTCCAACCTAAAATCTCTTGTGACAGATGGCATAATAGATACTCCCGACAGCCCGGACTGGCAGGCTGATATTACTTGGTGTTTTTTCCTACCCTCTATTTCTGACAGGTTCAAAGCACTTCACCAACAATGTGTTTTAGGTGTGTATGTGTTTTTAGCTGAGACAATGGAATTAATTCATATCTGTCCTCTGTTAACTGCAGGGTACACAGGGAAATAAATAGCTTGTTTCCAACTGCAAAGTTTTTTTTTTTTGCCATTACAAAAAAATTCTTATATAAATTTGTAAAAGGAAAATTTATCTTTACCATGTTTATCGGGAGGTGGGAGGTGGCAGCCATTCTATAGGTGGGGAAACTGAGGCACAGAGGCAGCAGTGACTCACCTCAGAACTTTCAGTCAATTAGTAGCACTGATGGAAACCTAGCAGGTCTATGTTTTCTGATACCCAGATGGGGGTGCTCACTCTACTGGATTTTATCTCCTGCCCTTAATCCACGTTGACCGATAAAACAGTGTGATAATATGGTAACAAAGAGAAACACACAAAAAACACACAAGAGAAAAGATATTTTCTTACCCAGCAAAAGGTGACAGGGCAATCCAATGTGTTATATAACCCAGCATTGCCTTCCAAGGCATAATCTAAGCTTAATATTACGATGTCTGTTGTGTTTTTTATAAAAGGTTCATCATTCTCTTTTGGAGCACAAAATTAATAAGTAAACCCACAAGAATAAAACACCACTAAAGTTGAGGCTTTACTTATTTTAGAAAACATAAGCATGAGATAAATGTCCACAAACTAAAGGTAATTCTGTCTACAGAGCATTTATAATGGAAAAAGCAACTAAAAGACTAAGTCTTCGCTGATAATTAGACCTCAGCAAATTAGACAAATCAGTCAAAAGATTTTCCTGTGCTTACATTTTAAAGAAACATCTCAAATCAATATGAAATCTGGTCAACTATGTAAGGGCTAATGTTTATTCAGTCTTGTCTCTGTACCTGACACTGTTCTAAGCATTTTACATGAGTTATCTCATTAACCCTTACAACAAATGCATGACGCGGGTGGTAGTTTATTCTCCCATTTTATGGATAAGGAAAATGAGGTATTCAGACTTATGTAACATGCCCAGAGCTGAACTACACGGATCTCCCTCTTACCCCAACAGAACAGAGGGAACTTCAAGGGCAATTCACTATTACCACCTCTTAAGGATCTCTTTTCACTTCCTGACCTCTAGGAAGGGCTTATACATACATAAAGCTAAATTCTGTCTTCTTAGACCTTCCACTCACTGGGGCTTTACTTAACAAGTTTGCTTCTCCTTATATATAACATCTTTCTCTTCTGCAGACCACATCCCCACCCTTCCCCGTCACATTCGATGTTGAAATGAACATCAGGACCATCTGCAAGTCCCTCACACCAGACTTCTCAAATTCATCTCTGACTGTTCTTCCTCCCCTCAGACCCCCAAAGCCAACCCTGCTAGTTCTCTCTCGTAAATGCCATAAGAACCTTTCCTTCTTCTTCCTTCTCAGAGACATCCTTCTAGAAATGATCCTGAAGGAAATGCTCCCTTGCATGCATCATCTCTCCCATGGACTCAGGCTGTGATTTTCTAGCTGAATGACTTTTCTACCAACCTGCCTCGCCCTGCTCTCCACTCTCTACTCTGCAGCCAGTTACCTTTCTATGACACAGATTCCATTCATTGCTTCTGTCTATAACCTTTTATGGCTCCTCCCTGCATGCAGAATAAATGCACAAAGGCATGAAAGGGTCACTCTGTCTGGCCCCGGTCTTCCCTTCCACAGCTGTGGCTTACCCTCAAAATATTCTCTCCTTGGACTTACCATCTACTTTCATGCCTGTTCTATCATACCTGCCTGTTAACCCCCAACTAAATTTATTTTTCCTGGCAAACTATGACTCTTTTTCTATATTCAGCTCAAATGCCACTGGATCTATGAAATCCCTCTGATTTCCCTGAGGCAAAATGAGTAACACCCTCCTTTGGCTATTTAAGCACTTGTTTTCATATACTGATGGCCCTTACAGCATTGGTACCAGTTCATGTCCTTCTGTTTCTTTCTTTCTTGCTGGATAGTGAGCTCCCGGAGAGCACGCTCTCTCCTTTCCTCAGTGCCTGACACGTGTAAGATTCCTATGCTTTGAAACAACTGAATGACAGAGCGGGGCCATAACTGGAAATTAGCACTCTTCCCTTGTCAAGTAACTAGATTTCATATAGGAATTTTACTTATACCTACTACACTCATATCACCTATTTTTAAAAAAGCTTTATTGGAGTATAGTTGATTTACAATGCTGTGTTGGTTTCAGGTATGCAGTAAAGTTATCATATACATATATCCATTCTTTTTCAGATTCTCTTCTCATATAGGTTATCATAGATTATTAAGTCGAGTTCCCTGTGCTATACAGTAGGTCCTATTTTTGAAATCCCACTTTGAACTCAGTGTATAATGGTTATAACACCTGTAGGTGGAAGTCAAAAATAAAGTATTTAGAAGCTGTTGCAAAGACATGACTAGACCACCATCCCCATGTCCTTTCCTGAACTATACCTTACAGAAATAACCCAATTAGGGCAAAGCTACACTAAGTAAAGCTACCCTAGGACCATGTTAGGCAACATCATCAGTACTTGCTGAAACTAAGAACAAATTAGGTCTGTCTTGGATCATATTCAAGATGGTTTAGGTGGCAACATCAGAACTTAGCTATTAGCAGCTGCAGAAAACTTGCAACTGGTGTCATCTTTACTCATCATATCTGGTGACATTTCTTTACCATCATTACCCCATTGCCCTAAAGAGTAACACAAAGCACAGGTCATAATATGATGTATCTAACTTAGGTAGGCAGCTCTAAAAGTGCACCAACATTCAGCCTCCATGTTGTGAGGAAGCCCAACTCCTTCTTATTCTCAAGATCCATCTCCCAAATCTCCTTTCCAGCTTCCAGAACCTTCTCTCACTGCAACTCTTCCATGAAGCTCAGCTATTTAAAATCACATTTTCCTAACCATCTGACAATTATTCATTGCTATTTTGATGATATATGTTGTTACTTTATTGCAATCAAGCATTGCTAAGTATTTCATTCTATCCCACTCCCTCCTCCTGCCTTCCATTCAATATTTATTGAGCACCTACTACCTGCCAGGTTTTCTACCAGATGCTGGATACAATCTAACAAATAAGACCCTTCCCTGTCCTCAAAAGGTTTGCAGTCTAGTGCTGGAGTGATAGACAAGTAGGTATAACAATGACAACAAAAGTTCATTCTCTCCTCATAACAAACCAGTCTGCACACATTTGGAAGAGGATTTTTCCTTAAAACACCACTTTCCTCATTTCATTAATATGTTCAATGACTTTCAAAGGCTCCATATTACTGACATAATTATATTCATTCTGCCCAGGTTGGCTCTCTGAGCCAATTCTACAGAACCACAGTTCTCTCTCTTTTCTAAATTTAAGATTCCTAAATATTGCCTGTGGCCCACTTATACTAAAAATATTACCTATTACTGATCTGAAATTTAAATTTAACTAGGGATCCTGGATTTTGTTTGGCAACTCTGCACTTAATTGGACCAGCCCATTTGCCTCATTGTTAAATTTGCAATAGATTCCAGTGCTTGGGTGAGCAGCTACTCCATCTGAAATGTATTCTCTCCTCATCTTTCATACCAATCTCATCTCCTCCCATAAGTCTTCCCAAGCAACAGAGACTTTGCTTTGATCTCTTATAGCTTAATTCAACTTAGAAAATATTAAGTAACTACCTAAAGTGACAGTTATTGCAGCTGTCTCAAATAGAATGGAGTATCTGAGGCATTCTAAGAGAAATTTTTTCCTTCTAAAGATTGAATAAACTACTCAAGTTTGAGAAATATTGTTTTACCTAGTTCACTTGGACAATATAAATAATTCAAAATAATTTCTCACCTCTTCAGTGGGAGGAGCTGAGTAGAAAGGGAGTGAGCGGGGGGAGGGGTGGAAGTTGTGCTCTCTTTAGTACAGACCCATCCCAACCTGGGCCAGGCTCCCATCTCACTCTAAAAATTCCATACCTCACACCTGTTAGGATGGCTATTATTAAAATGACAAGAAGTAATTAGTGTGGGTGAGAATGCGGAGAAAAGGGAACCCTCATGCACTCTTGGTGGGAAAGTAAATTGGTGCAGCCACTATGGAGAACAAATGTGAAGGTTCCTCAAAAATTCGAAAATAGAGCTACCATATGATCCAGCAATTCCACTTCTGGGAATTTAGCCAAAAGAAACAAGAACACTAACTTGAGAAGATATATGCACCCCATGTTTACTGCAGCATTATTTACAATAGCCATGATATGGAAACAACCTGAATGTTCATCAGTGAATAAATGGATAAAGACAATGTGAGGTATATACATGATGAAATATTGTTCAGCCGTAAAAAATGAAGGAAATCTTGCCAACATGAATGGACCTTGAGGTCATTATTCTAAGTGAAATAAGTCAGACAGAGAAAGACAAATATTGTATGATCTCAGTTATATGTGAAATCTAAAAAACAAACAACAACCAAAAAAATCCAAGACTTAAGAATACAGAGATAGATTGGTGACGGCCGGAGGTGGGGTTTGGGGAGGTGAGCAAAATGGGTGACGGGGGTCAAAAGGTACAAACTTCCAGTTATAAAACAAGTAAGTCCTGGGGATGTAATGTAGAGCACAGTGACTATAGTTAATAATACTGTATTATATATTTGAAAGTTGCTAGGAGAGTAGATCTTAAACGTTCTTATCACAAGAAGAAAATAGTAACTGTGTGGTGATGGATGTTAACTAGATTTATTGTGGTGATCATTTCACAACATACATAAATATTGAATAATTATATTGTACACCTGAAACTAATAAAATGTTATATGTCAATTACATCTTAATAACCAAATAAAAATTTTAAAGCACTACAATAATTAAATTACATTAA
Source organism: Aethalodelphis obliquidens (assembly GCF_003676395.1). NCBI lineage: Eukaryota > Metazoa > Chordata > Mammalia > Artiodactyla > Delphinidae > Aethalodelphis > Aethalodelphis obliquidens. The sequence continues at coordinate 15,073,459 of NW_020837980.1, read as the reverse complement.
TTCACTAAAAGAATACATTCAAGAAGAAATCATTCATAGCTGTATACTTTAATAAAGTCTCACTTTAAATAAAAAAGCAAAAAAATGTTCTTTATTCCAACGAAATATATTGCATTGTTAAGGTCTAGTATATTACACTTATACACATGCTTGACAGAATATATCACTGCAATTAGGTGACCTTTTCCAACCCAAACACTCTCTAGAGCCTAGTTAAAAAAAAAAAAAAAAAGCATTGATTACAAAGGTCATAAACTTCCATAAGGATTTTTTTTTTAAAGAGAACAAAATTTCTTCTCTTCTAGCATTATATATATATATACATACACCCCCCACTTACATTCACTTTATTAATACATTTAGAGAAACCATTATGAAATGGTTTGGCTGTTTTCCAATAGGCTTAAGAAACCAAAAACAAAGAATAATTCTAAATTTCTCTATTTGTTCAGAAAATTATCACCAGAAAGATAATGGCAGGCTTCACAGGGAGCTATTTGGTGAGCCACAGAACAGAATTAAAATCTAATGTATCTGATGCCACTGATCAGAAACACGTTTCCTGGTAGGTACTTCATACCCTCCCGGGTGTACATTTAATTAACTAACAAGTTAGCCATGGTGTACCATTGGCTTAAAAAGGTAACACAGATGTATGAGTGAATATAGTTCTCTTGCTTCCTATAGGCAGCATTATGGCACACTATGACTACAGTTACTGCAGACTAAAGTATACCCCTTGAACCTTAGGAACTTTGGCTAAATAACCTAATCATCTTGTGCCTCAGTATCTTTGTCTCAAAAATGGGTGTAATAATAGTTCCCAAAGGCTACATGAGATTACATCTGTAAAGCACTCAGCACAGTACCCATCTGGTGGCAAATACCTCCTAAATAGTACTAAAAGATAAGATATAGAAGGCAAAGATTTTTGTCTTGTTTATTTTCACTGCTACTATCTCAGTATCCAGAATAGAGTAGATCCTCAAGAAATATTTGCCACCATTTGAGTCTCACTTCTGTTGACTTTATTTCACAATGTTAAAACCGACCCTCATAATTCCACTGTCATTATAACACCTTTACCCTCAGTCCAGTTGAAATTTTTCTATATTTACCAAGTATTTGTAAACAGAAAAATATAGGACAATCTTTTCAGTAGAGTTTTTCTTTAAAAATATTTCTTCATATAAATGCTGGCTGAATGCTTATGAATTTTTAAAGTTTTATTACCACTCAATGAATTTCTTTTCTTCTCCATTTCTAAAATGTCACTTTTTGGCATAGAGTAAAACTCCAATTTCTATTTACCTTTTCTTTTAGCTACCTACTCTGCCAAATTTTCTTATTAATTCTTGAGTTTTCCCAATTATCCCCAAAGAAAGTAATTCTCTTTTTAATATTTATACTGATTATTTCATTTTCTTATCTTGTTACATTAGCTAAAACCTTTAAAACAACATTGAAGAAAAGTGACAATAGTGGATATCCCTGTCTTTTTCCTGAGTTTAGTGGAAATGACTTTAGTATTTAACTGTTTTATATATTTGCTGTTAGGTTTCAGTAAATTTTCTTAATCATATTTAATTGGCTTCCTCTTATTTCTCTTTAGCTGGAAGTTTTGCAATGGCTGCTGAATTTTTATCAATTGCCTTTTTGATACATACTGCTCTAGGCATGGTGTTTTCTCCTTTAGTTTGATAATACAATAAATGAGGTTGCAAATCAACCTGGTGTTCCTTCTTTGCATTCCAGAAATAATCTTACTTGTTCCTAGTGTATTATTTATTTTATACACTGACAGACTAGTTGCTAATACTTTTTGAGTATTAATCATAAATACAATTAGTTTCTATATATTTTTATATTATCTTTATCAGGTTAGAGTACTATACTAGAGTTACGTTACTTTTGTATAAGTTGAGTTTTGGATATCGTTTCCTGTTAACATTAAATTGCAGATGCCAAGAAAGTTGCTAAATATATATGGCTTAAGCGTGGAGGAGAATAATGCACTGCAGGTAGAGATTTAAGAGTCATCACAATAGGAGAGGAATTAAAATCATGAAGACAGATAATATCTCCCAGGAAAAAGTATACCTCAATAAGATCAGTGTTCCTAAGGTACTTTCCTTCACACTTTTAAGTGTCTGATGGGGATGAGACACCCAGAAAAGAATCTCAACTGTGTAGGGTCATGGCATCCAAGATAGTAGAAAGCTTTTATAAAGGAGTGATCAACATTATTAAAAGGAAAAAAAACTATAAGATGATCCCTGAGAAAATGTCCATTAGTTTCAGCAATTAGATATCAAGAAAAGCAATTTCAGCATAGTAGAGGTAGAAGCCAGATCACAAGTGGATGAGGTTGAAGAAGGGGAGATTATACTTCTAAAAATATTGGACAATACCAACATATATCTGTAGGATAAGGCTTTTTCTTTCAGAACCAGAAAGTCTTGAGTATATTCATATGTTGAGGGTCAAAAGTTTATAGAAAAGGAAATATTAAAGATAATAAGGAGAAAGGAGATAACTCATCACAAGAAAACCCACAGGATACTGGAGGGAACGGAGCCAAGGACATAGAATTGGAAAAGTAACAGGAACACCTCATTCACAAAGATGAGATAAAACAAGTTAAAGATAACTGGAAAAGTAGATGAAATGTAAATGGTAGCAAGAAGCTGATTTATATCAAGCCTGATGGCTTCAATTTTGAAGGAGGCAGCAAAGGCATCTGCTGAGAATGAAGAGACAGGACAACTATCCAAAAAAAGGGTCTCAAGGGGAACTGTGAATGTTCAGTAGAGCTGTTGAAGGTCATGGGCAAGGATGGCGGCCAAGTACAAATAACTGGCTCATCCCTTGAGGCTGGGTGAGAGGAAAAACCAATTATATGTGAGAGCATCAATCTATATTTTATTTACTTGTTTCCAGTAATGCTCAGCCATGCTACTGGAGTAGAAAAGCAGGGAGTGGTATACCAATGCCAATTTGTCACCCTAGAGCCTTGCTGGGCTCTGAGATACAAAGGCAGGCATAGTAGAAGATGGAAGTCTTGAATGGCCAACAGTTGGGTTCATGCCGGGCAGTGAAGGACAGAAGCCTGATAGATTTGACCAAATTAGGAGAAAAAGAAATAATGGAAGAGCTGAATGCCTGAAATCAAAGAGCAGCTGTATTGCAAGTGAGTCAAGATGATATTACGGAGTTTAAGATTCCTGAGATGGGGACTTCCCTGGTGGTCCAGTGGTTGAGACCCCCATGCTTCCACTGCAGGGGGCATGGGTTCAATCCCTGGTTGGGGAACTCAGATCCTGTATGCCGCATGGCACGGCCAAAAAAAAAAAAAAAAAAAAAAAAGATTCTTGAGATAAAATACTTTTCTTTAAGCACAAGAAGCTGTATGTGATCCTAGGACTGGGGGGGGATGTAGGGTTAAGGAGGTTCAACAAGTTAGGACTGGTTTCAGATGGGTCAACTGTAAATCTTTTCAAATCTCCTACAAATTATAGCAAGAGAGAAATTGACAGGAATGAAAAAGGGTAAAAAGTAGTGTAACCAGATTGTATGAATTTTATTGAATGATGATGCATTTTTATTAGTGGATGGAGATGGTTGTGTGTATCCAAGAGAATGCCAACTTCTTCTTTTGGTTTCACAGAGCACGGGATTTACAAGCCTAAGTAGGACTGTGCCCTTATGGACAACTGACAGGGACACCGCCTCCTTAAAGGAGAGGCAAAATTCAGTTAAAGCGATGATGAAACTCAGTTAAAGACAATATTTTGATGGAAAAAGCCAAAATATTGTAGACATAGAATAATTATTGACAACGACATGTGGCTTCCAGAGGACCCAATGGAAAAGTGTTGAGTTGAGGCAGCAGTCAAAATACAGAAAATGGGGAAAGGGATTGAAGTGAAGAGGATTAGATCAACATTGATGGGTGAAGGGGTGGTGGCAGTGGATTTGCCTTTCATTCAGTGATGACTAATTACAAGGTTGAATGGCCTGTTTAGAAGTGGATAGGAAAAGAATCTGAAAAAGAATGGATATATGTATATGAATAAATGAATCACTTTGTTGTACACCTGAAACTAACACAACATCGTAAATCAACTATAGTCTCATACAAAATAAAAATTTTTAAAAATTTTAAAGAGAAAAAAGTAGCTATAAGTTTATAATTTAAAAAGAATATGTAGATGGCCTCAAGTGTCTTAACTTGGGCACAGTGAGGGTCCCTGAAAACATATTGCTTAATCCCAGGGAAACTGCAACGGCTATGACGTTCAAGAAGAGGCAAAAGAGCTTTCTCAGGAGGGCCTCCCACCTCACAGAGCAGTGAGCTCCCCACTGCAGTTCTCTCCGGGGTAGTTCACCCACTATGATTATGTAAACAATTTCATTTCCATGATTTCAAAATCTCCCAGGAGATTTCTGAAGCAGGGATATAACGGGTATGTGGGATGCAGGATGGTGATCCTGTCTTCAAGAATTCGGGATGCTAAGAAACATTTTCAAACACCTCAGCCAATTGTATGGATTAAAAGGCCTGGTCACGTATTTAAAACCAGACTTCTAGGGTTCTGATTAAGAGCTCACATACTAGTGCTTATGGACCACAATAGAATTAGTTGCCAATATCTTAAATCTAAGAGATTTCATTTAAAGATCTAGAAAAAATATCTTGTTCATCTGGAGGAATCAGCAGTTTTAGGCTCACATTCTGCTGAAATAAAGTCATAGCTGCCCCCTTGGGATAGGACATGCAAGCCCCAATTCACTACATTATTTTACCTTCATGGACCCTAGAACCTGGAAGCATTTGGGTTTGTAATCACTGTCTTAGCCCTTGGTGTGATAATTATTCAGCCTATTTTATTTATGTGAAAGTATCACTGTAAGAAATAAGTTATTGATTACTACCTCATGAAATAAGATTTTCATACATATGTTTATGTTAAAATAATGGATTAACTCTGTGCTAAATAGTCATCTGGCAATAAAGATGAAAATTTAACAAGATAAAATGTTATATCTGCTATAATCCTCATCCGACAGAGTGAGCTCAAACACTGTTCTAAATATTATTCAAATCCACCTATATTTTATATTTACGTAATATCCAGACCAGAGAATTATTTTCATCACGTCCTCCCTTTCCCAAATTACTTTCACTCGGCTATGTGAGCATTTCTCATGCATTATGCTCCCACCTCTATTTTCTTCCCATTATTGTTCACTCATTGCAATTATTCAAAATCCATCTTCAGATGAAATAAATAGCTCTGGATATCATAATAAAGAAAAATGTATAAGAGAATACAAAAGTCTGGAGAATATATGAACATACCATGTAAATCTGAACAGTTGTTAGAAATAGAAAGTAAATTTGGATATGAGCTTCCTAGGAGACAAAGAAAAAAGGGAAGATGTAAATAATACTGACCCACAAAGCCCATGAAGAAACACCATTTAATCATTTAGCATCCCAGGAATTTTTCTTATTCTAGATTGGAGAAAGTTCAACAGTGAATCTGTAGGACATTGTGTGATACAGTAAACAGAGTCTTTAACCACATCCCTAAGACACTGCATTGGTTGCAGCTATTTATAAACCTTTTCTTCAATGCAGGCTAATGGTGAAACCCTGATGCACAATCCTGTAGAAGATTTTGAGGGGTCAAGGTCAAGTGTATAGCTCTCTGAAGTGATCCAAAGGATATATTTAAAACTATCAGAAGAACTAGCTTAATGTCTAGTTTTTCAGGTAATCAATCCACCATAGATACTCTTTCCTTAAGATAACTTCTTAAAAAATCAGGACTGAAAAGCAGCAGTCGTAATTGCTGGCAAGAACACAGAGTGCAGAGATACTATGACATGATAAAGTTTACATGAGGAATTTCAGAAACATAACTAAAAGGCGTGCAGAAATGCAGGGCTGAGGATCCCAGCCTTCCTCAGCAAGGATTTCTGGGTCTGCTCCAACACACAGCTGAATCAGAGGCCCTGGACAGTGCGTCTGGACAATAGGCATTACCTTCTAGAAAAACCTCTCGTATAACATTGTCAGATTCGGGCCAACTGCCTTCTGGAGGACAACTGCAAAGACACTGCATTTCATCTTGGGATATCCTTTCTTGGCAGGATCAATTGCCTCCCTAGACTCATCCTAGGGTGTGGCAATAAGAGTACACCATCAGGGTAGAGAACATAAGATACATATCTTTTGATTCTCCATAGCAGTTGACAATGCTTTTCTCTATTTCTCTGATACCCAAGTTAAGCTCCTTGAAGCTCAGATTATTTATTGCATTACTTTTGTAACCCTTCTCCCAAAGGAACGTGTGATCCATACACAGTGGGCATCAAATATTACTGGATGGCATATTTGTTTTTAAAATGGTAAAATTAGGGCTTCCCTGGTGGCACCGTGGTTAAGAATCTGCCTGCCAATGCAGGGGACACGGGTTTGAGCCCTGGGCTGGGAAGATCCCACATGCCGTGGAGCAACTAAGCCCGTGCGCCACAGCTACTGAGCCTGTGCTCTAGAGCCCGCGAGCCACAACTACTGAGCCCACACGCCTAGAGCCTGTGCTCCACAACAAGAGAAGCCACCACAATGAGAAGCTTGCGCACCACAACGAAGCGTAGCCCCTGCTCGCCGCAACTAGAGAAAGCCCGCACACAGCAGCGAAGACCCAACGCAGCCATAAATAAATAAATAAATTTATTAAAAATAAATAAATAAAATGGTAAAATTAGATAATACATCTCACCTAAATTCATGGAATTTTCTCCCTAATATGACAGCCATGTGATAGCTTAAAAACACATGCTTTGTCATCCTTCAGTAGCAGTTTATTCATTAGTACATTCTTTGTTCTTCTGAAATCCAACATATCTCATCACATCTCATATTTGCTAATTTTCATTCTCAAAAGGCCTTGTTACAAATCCAATGCATTTAATTACCAAACTATGCCCATAAGGGTACCTGGACAATAGCTTACATTTTAAATTGTGGGTGCTGCTAACCTGTCAATCTCAAATATATTTATAAGCTACACACACAGAAATGAAATGAACAAAGTGATTTCAGACTAACCAGCTCTGACTACACATTTTAAGAAAATCAGTGGGTGTGCCTAGGATCCAATGCTAACAATTTGCTATGCACTGCAGTGTTACAGCTTTCTAAATGGTAAGTAACTGTTTAAAAATTCCGAAGCCTTCTTAAAATGTTTCACTTAAACATTTCTGCAATAAAATCTTATTGAACTGTTGCTTTCATTAATTTTCTACAGACTAGAGACCAAGGAATTCAAGTTCGATTTTTTTTTTCTTTTAACTTCGCCTACTACTAGCAAATAAACTGTGCCTCTTTTTTAAATAAACCCCTGGCCTTGAGTTTTGGCCCCTTAATAGTAGTCTACATGGTTGACTACCCTTGGTGTTAAATTTTCTTAAATTGTATTTCTGTCAGTGTATCATTTTTTTTAAGCAATGGACCCTATAATAGCAAGCACTGGTCTGTCAGGAGTGCATTTTACCAGCACGACACAAGTATTTTTCACTACAGGAGACAAACAATGATATGTATTACATGCGGTAAACACTGCCTTTGGTACATAAGGTTCTTTTAGCATTTATCTGTCTAAAATCTCACTGTGTCCTGAATGGGGGGTTGCCGGGGAGGGAGAGAAACCCTGCCTTATATTAATGTTGCCATTGGCTATAGCACAGTATTAGAAAGAGTCCACATGCACTGGATGTTTCTCATCAAAGCAAACCTAGATTTAATATTAAATGAACAGAGTCAGGTATATTAGCCCATGCTTAGTCCTTTTCTTCCAAACAATTACTACATCTCTCTTTTACAACTCTTTTCCCAGGTATTGGTACTCCCCTCCTTTTATTCACACGTATCACTACCAAACAACTTTCAATCAAGCTTAACAAACTAAATATTAAAAAATAAGACTGCTCTCCAAATTGGGGGTACATAAATCCCAGGGATGTTTAAACAAGGAATAGCCTTTCTATTTATTTGATATCTTAGCCTTTACACATTGCTTTCCTAATTAAAAAATATACAATGGAGTATTTATGATTTATAAATATATATTTAAATTGAGGGTGCCCACTTAGATTTCCTTAGGAATAAAGGTATATAATCAAAACGTTTAGAGAACACTGTGAAAAAGAATACCAGTTAAGATACTGGCATTCAATTGTCCTTGCCACCAGAGGAAACATAAAAATCAAGACTACAAAGAAAACCTAAAGCAAGCTAACGTTTTATATATAACTCTACCCTATGGGATATTAAATATAATGCTTTACAAGGCCATAGAACTTTCACATGCTAAAGTGTGGAGAGCATGGGCATATAAGATATTTTAGAAAACTACCACCTCAGTTACAAAGAAAATCTCATGTTCAATAATTCCCCAAAGATTCAAATTCAACTTACTTTATGTAAAATACACTATAATCGTAATTCAACAACCCGTTCCAGACTCTTTTTTTTTTTTTTTTTGGCTGCGCTGGGTCTTTGTTGCCATGCGTGGGCTTTCTCTAGTTGCAGCGAGTGGGGGTTACTCTTCATTGTGGTGCGCGGGCTTCTCATTGTCGTGGCTTCTCTTGTTGGGAAGCACGGCCCCTAGGTGCACAGGCTTCAGTAGTTGTGGCGCGTGGGCTCAGTAGTTGTGGCTCACGGGCTCTAGAGCACAGGCTCAGTAGTTGTGGTGCATGGGCTTAGCTGCTCTGGGGCATGTGGGATCTTCCCAGACCAGAGCTCGAACCCGTGTCCCCTGCAATGGCAGGCGGATTCTTAACCACTGCACCACCAGGGAAGTCCCTCCACTCTTAAATAATTTTTTTCCTTCATGGTTTTGGGTGCATGTGGTATTTAAGCATTTCTTCATCTATCTTCTTTGTAGATGAAAAGTTGGTAAAAGATCTTATTATGCTAGTAGCATTTCATATTCTTGATTATTAATCATTCTTAAACCTCATCTTTATCTGTTTCTTTAATCTTCTTCTCATGTTTAATTTTCCAACTATCTTATCTTCATAACTCAGTGCAATTCTTCCTTCGTAACAACAGAAACTCACATTGGAGTGTTGGCCAGTGTATTCGATTCTTTATCTATGGTGTTTCACTGACACTTCCTGACAGTTCCATGAATGGGTTTGTTATTCCTATTTACAGATAAGTAAACTGAGGCTTGGAGAGGTTGAGTAACTTGCTAGGAACATACAACTGGGAAGTAGCAGAAAAAGGGTAGACCTCACATCTGTACTTACCATTATGCCTCTAAAACCTAGGGATTAGGTCTAACCACATCTGGTTTGGGATATGGTTAGGGAATTAGCAAGAACTGATGTGACATTTTTGTTTCTATAAAGTACTGTCACAGAAGGTAAAAACAGCAGATGAATGCATTATAACAGTCATATATGACTAATGTTCCATTAATGATAGTTGGGGGGGGGGGCAGGGCGTGCAACACACAACGTGGCAGATAATGAGAAATACACAGTGAAATGATTTAAAATACACTGTATGCGTTAAGATGAAATTTAGGATGAGCTTGTGACTTCGGAATCACAGTGAAAAACTAAGTTGTGGTGAAAATGCAAGGTTCTGTTTACTACTCAGCAGATAAATCCTCAAGGGAAAATCAAAAATATTTTAAAAAATTTTAATCTCCTCAAAATATATCTTTTTTCCTCAGGTCACTGCAGCAATCCACAGTTAACTGAGAAGACAAAGCATTTAACATGTTTAGTCAAACAAGCATGTGATCTTTATTCTAAAGATAATAGTTAGTTTAATAAATACCACTGACAAGATTATTTCAACACCTAGCAGACTATCAGCTCAAGATCAAATGACCTTTCCTTAAAATCAAGCTCAAATTGATCCATTTTAGAAGGTAAGAATCACAAAGTGATTAGGAACATAGGTTTGAACTTAAAAGAGGACAAGATGGCAGTTTGAACACATGCCCATCTACCAAAAAGAATAGGAGGGCTGCTAGAAACTGTAATAGGAAAAAGAAAAAAAACAACACTCAGGATGTGCAGGGTGACAGTAGGAATTAAGACTTGTAAAGTCATTTGGCCACCACCTCGTAGCTTTCTGGAAATCATGTTCAAGATTTTTTTATGCATGAAGGATAGATGGCCACCGCTTCGAAAGCTCACCCGTTCATGCTGTGCCTCTCTGTAAGATGTAATGTAAAGCTTCTTAACCAATACCCATGATGCATCATTTTATAATTTTATAAATTTAAATACAGGCTCAAGTACTTTGATTTGTACTTAAGGTTTAAATATAACTTTTAATTTCAAAAGTAAAGACAGCTTGTATATCCAGATCCCACTCTCACAAATAAGAATGCATATTAATCTTTTAGTTTTTAAGATGAATGCTTAGCTCTTCTTGATGCAAAATTAAAATTAGTGAGCTAGGGTTAGGTGAGGGGTGCAAAGCATACGTATAAACAGAACACTCTGTAACATCTGTCTTATCAACAATGTGATTCAATTGTTTGAAATAACAATATGTCTTTGATGTATTTTCTCTTAATGCTGGGTTTGGAAACATTGATGATAATTAGAATGAATATGTTATTTTAAATGTTTTGTATGAGAAAATAATTTCATTAAATAAGACTTGGCTTGACTTTAAAAATAATGAAAAAAAATCACCTTTCAGACCTAGAATAACTGATGTTTCTACTTTAAGAGTAGAAATTGGCAGCCTTTGAAAAATCCTTATCTTTGCAATTTTTATTACCTAAGTATTCAAAAATATCAGTTACATTGTGATCAGGGCAGTTTAATGACATCTTTGGCCAAGGTATTACCTTCATACGTGCTGTGTTGGCAGCCCTAGCTCATCAATATGAACATTCCTTTGTATTTCATATTTAAATATAATGATGTATAAATACTCCATTATATAGTAGATGTACGTAGATGTGTCAATTTAAACTCAAACATACAACTATACCATCTTTTGTGAATTAGCAACAGTCAAGTGACCTAATCCTGATGTCTATTTTGAGACGCATATTTCACAACTATTATGTAATCACACAGGGTCATCACTCAGGCCAAATAAAAAGACATCCAAAAAAAACAATACCAGTAAATAATACATGAAAATAATCCCATTCAATTTAGCTGATGAATTCTGTTATCTCAAATGGAATTCAGTCTCTAACAGCCTGAGCAAGCTTCACAGTGGTTCTCGGACAGAAGTATTACCACTTCCTTCCCTGACATTTAGAAAAGTATAGGGTGTGTTCTTGGTTGTAACAGTGATACCAGGGACACCACAGGACCACATAGTGGCCGCCTGTAAGCCTTGCCTCTTGCTCTCTCACTCATTCCAACCACACTAGCATCCTTGATGTTCCTCAAAGATATCAGAAAAGCTTCCATTGCAAGATCTTCATACTGACTGTTCCCTGTTCCCACAATGTCTTTCCTATACATCCCCATGGCTATTTCTTTCACTTTCTTTAGGTCTTTACTCAAGTCACCCTCTCAACAGGGCTGTCCCTGTCTGCACTGTTTAATTTTTCAAAGCCTTATCTCCCCACCACACATACAAAGGCACACTCACCCATAAATACAAATTCTGCAAACCTCTTACACTGCTCCATTTTTCCTGTAGTATTTATCATCTCCTAATGTACTCAATACTTAGTTTGTTGATTATCTGCTTCCCCAACTAGAATATAACCTCTTTAAGGGAAGGAGTTATTTCTGTGTTTTACTCAGTGCTGTATCCTAGGGCTTTGTACAGGACCTAGAGTATATAGAATAATATTTTTTGAGTGGAAAAATGGGGAACAAGGATGTTAGGTGTTCTGACAGGGATGTCAATTATACCTCTGTTGCTAACTTACCAATATCTGCAGTAAGAGGTGAACGATGCAAACAGCATGAAGGTTACAGAGCTAATTCTATCTTACTCTGCATCTAAAAGTAAACTATGAAGCCTAAAACTCATCTTTTATAATAGGACTACTGGCTTACAAAAGGATTTTTACAGAGCATAAATTTTACTCATTATTTATAACCCCCCTTCTTAAAATTGTTTTCTAATCATTCTTGATTAAACCTCTTCTCATTCACCGTACTGGTTCCATGTGATATAACCATATTAAAACTCTTTACATATTTTCCTTAGTTATTCAACTATGGTGAGTACCTCAGTCATAAAAAATTTGAGAAATAACTTGCCCATAGTTCTCCCCAAATTTCCTAGACTACTTTATTCTTTATATAGTAAAATATTAATACCTTTGTATTTCTACAAAATCAATTAGAAATATAAGATTCTACATTCATTATTTATAGAAATGAAATATCGGCACTCAAATATTTGTTAAGTGACTAAATGGTTTCATTTTTAAACGGTTAAAGAGATGGCAAAGCATGTAATCATAAATATAAACCCCAGACTTATCCACTCAGCAAGAACACATTGTGGAAAGAAGGGATTCTTGTAGCTCAGAAACTTTTTCATTTTTTTCCCTAATCAATGGCCACAGAAAATACTACTTGCTAAGTTTTAAGACAATTCAATAACTTATTGTATTATTTCTTTCTATCTCCTAAAGCACAGACATCCCTCAGTGGATATTCACTTGTAATACTTACAGGCTTTAAAATTATGTTCATAGTATAGTAAAGCTGAACTTCTCACCTGCAAAACTAAATAAACCTGCCCATTGAAACCAGTACTCACTTTTAGTGTTAGAAGTTATGATTGTTTTTTCATTCACCTATCTACCCCCAGCCCCTTCCACTCAAGCAAAGGCACAGGTATTAATCACTTATCTTATTCAGTCTAATATGCAGCTGTTGGTCAGAATTTGTTTTTATTGAGTGGTTGATAAACACAAAATAAGCATCACGCTCAATGCCATAAAGTATTTTAAAGTGTTAACAGTCTTGATTCTATTTTTTTTGATGAAATGTGAGCAATCTCTCAAAGGACATTACTTAAGAGATTTTAAAACCTTTTAAAAATAAAAAAAGAGAATAGTTTAAAAAATGGTATGCACCTCTGTTAGAATTGCTATAATAAAAACATGACATTGTTTTAAAAGTTTTCAGAAATCAGAATAAACTAATGATGTCTAAAACTTCCTTTTTCCCCTTGAAGTTGCATGTTGGGATCCCACAGCATAAATGAGATGGGGATTTATTTTTTCTTGGTGGTATTTAGATTATTATTATATGTAATCATCAGCACGTTTTATGACATTCCTTGCCCCATTACTAATCCATGTCATATTTGATATTTATGTTTACTAAAACTGATTTTCTGTTTTTATTAATAGGATGGGTTTACTGTAGGCAATGTTTTACCGAATTTGTAATAACAATTTTACTTAAATATGGCTTTGGTGTACTCCTCTGCACATAATCTTTGAATTCTTAAGAGTCTTTTATTTTCCCAGTAGCCCAGTTGGAGAGTTTTTAATATTACGTTGAATCATAACAACACACGCTGGTTAGAGTCTAACTTAATACATGCAGCTTAATGTTAATTTTCCAGCTTCAAATCAGAGATCTAACTATTACGAGATGATTATTTATCTCAAGTGTGATTTTGTTTTAAACCAGTAAAGTCCACAGCTAGACAATTTTGCATCATAAAAAACCAACAGTATGGAGTAAAAGAATTCAGCAAAAGATTTGGAATCTTTACATAACTAAAAAAATTTTGCTGAGAAGAAAAAGGTCTATCAAGGAGTTTTGATAGTCTAGAGCAGAAAGCAAAAAGGGCACAGGTGAATGCCCAAGTGACTGATGTGGGATTTATAGTAACTCTGTTTGTAATATAGTAAATATGTTTGATGAATATAATAAAAGGGTATGTTTAGGTCCTAATTCCTTTAGGGAAAAGTTATCCATTCATATGGATAATAAGGGGCAAAAAACCTCAATAAGCAAAAGAAATTGCTTTAAGATAAGAAACAAAACTAAATGCCACATTTCTGGCTTCACAATGTAACTTCCACTCCAAAGTAAATTTCTTATAAATACCTTGAAAAGGGGAACATACAGTTAATCATTAAAACAAGTATGCAATGATGGTAGAAACAGAAATGGAACAGACAGTATCAGAGCTAAGAGAAACAGAACTGGGTGATAAAAATCACAAGAGAATAAATTTAGGCATTCTACAGTATTATAAAAAATTGTCTTTTCTCTTAGAATGGCGAACACTCTGCAAGAATAAGTCAGTGCTATAGTTTACAATACTAAGGAATTAGCTGGCATCAAGCATCTGAATTTTACAAGTTTCAAAGTGTGCCAAACTATGGCAATCTGGTGAAAGTAAATTATGACAAAAGTCAGTGCTCATTCTAAGGTTGTATAGATTCTAATATCTGTATGTGCAGCATGCATACATACACCTACATCTCTTTAGATGCTTACAAAGGGGAATGCCATGAAGCAGTAGGAGTCATTGCTTATGTAAACCAATTAAAAAATTAAAAAGGAAAGGAAAATGTCTTTTTAAAGAAACATGGCTAATGTAAATGCTGTTTTAAAAAGCTATCTGGTCGATTGATAGAATATTGCTATTTTTATTTTTACTTTCCTTGTTTTCAAGGTCTTGTCGTATATTTACAATTCATATATTTTAACAATTATTGATGAAAGTGAGAAATGTTAGCTAGTGTCTGTTTGGAAGATGGGATGAGGTTACAGTGTATAATTTTGAAGGATAGAAGACATTCTCATGGGAACTGGGAAATGTTTTCAAACCAAATACCAAAATAATATTTCAATGACTCACAGTGTAATGAGAAAAAATACTGTGGTCGTTTAGGCTGGTGCAATTCTTCTTTAAGCCTATATAATTTTTATGTGAGGCAGAAAACTGAACTACATAACACATTTCTACAATGCATATATGCATCAAAACCATTTACAAAATTACTACTTTCAGCATATTTTTAAAATGAGATTCCTTAATAAATTATGTTTATGCAGTCAAAACAACATTAAAATTTATTATTAGTCACTTAATGGAAGTTAATGGTGAGTTTATAAATGAAGTGCTGGCTTACTTTGATATACTCTAAGAGCAACCAAAAATAGAGATTCTTTCCCAGAGTTCTATGTATTTGTAAAGTGCAAAATAAGCAGCTTTGGCAATTCTCAAATGTAGTTCTTCCGGATGCATTTAATCCTAAATATACTTGTAGGAACAGAATGTTTTTCTGCTAAGTCAGGTATGTCTAACTTATCCATCTTATGCGTAAAAACTATCCTGACTGAAGTATTCCGTGCTTTATGGAAAGATAAAAAACAGTAAAGAGATAGAAACAAGTGTGAAGTATCCTCTGTATCTCTAATATTCTTGGTGGGGGTTATTTCCAGTGACAATATCTCAAGTCTATAAAACAAACCAAAACAAAAGGGCACAAAACTAAAATAATTAGTTAAATACTCACTCACTGAAAGTGGGTGTATTACAGAATTAAGGACAGATATTGTAGATAAATTTACAAATAAGAAATTCTCTATGGATTGATAGATAGGATATTTTTAACAGAGATTGTTGCAGAAGTTGTTGCTCAGGAAGTCTAGGGTGGATTGACCCTTTTTTCCTAAAGCAAGGGGCACTCTCCCAAAGTACTGTACAAAACAACATTATCACTCCTTTTGTACCAGTCCACGAACGATATATAGTCTAAAATGTTTGAAATAGAATGCAATAATGCTTTCCTATGATAAACAGAAAAATGGACTTAAAATTGCAATATTTTATAAAGCTATAAATAAGGTAAGATAATTTACAGGGAATATAGCAGTATTTTTCAGAGACCCTAGAGTCTAATACACTCAAATGCCAAAATATTTCATAATACTAAGAGGAGCTTAGACATTTAAATATGATAAAAGTTATGACTATTATAAAGTGTTAAGAAAGTTCAAATGAAACTCTTAGGAAAAAGAAAGTTTATTTGGGAGGAGTTTCATTCCATATAAAAGATTAATTTTTTGGAATTTAAAACAATAAAAGGTTATATTTCAAATAATAATGTACTGCTTTCCAGGGGAGATATTTTCAACCACCTAATGTTAAAAAGATGACAGAGCAGGAAAAACAGAATGAACACGCCAGTCAGCATTAAGAAAGAATCTGTGCAATTAACTGTCAGATAAAATAACATTAATAATGTATTTATATTTACTTTTAAGGCCATAATTATGTCCTAATATAAAGTTAACCTTATATAAAAATTTATAAGTACCAATTTTGATCAGTGTGAAATAAAGTTATAGCCAGGTTAATGCTCTATGTAGCATTTAATTTTCTATTGTAAAATCATATTATTATACTAAAGCACATAAAATTTGCAATCAGCATAGAAGCTTCAAATCCTTTTTGTTAATTGGCAACTGTGGTAGAGCATGAAGCATCGTTCTTTCCCAGTACTTTCATTTTAAACAAATCATCCTCACGTATAAAAATAGCAAATTGCATTAAATTTTATATAAGACGTTTTCTGTTTCTCATATAGAAGAGCTGTATGCAGCTTCCATGGCAAGTATCACAGCAAACAGCTTTGAGTACATTCTCTGGTAAAACACCATTCATAGAGATACAAGATACAGCCTTCGTCGACTTACTGCTTAAAATATACTACAAGTAAGAAAATGCAGGCTTAAATTAAAAAACTGACAAAAATGGTCCAACAGCTTAACTGGTAAATTCTGATATTCTACACTCTCCAAATTGAGAAGTAAAGTATTTTGCTGTATCTCCTAGTTCTGACTTTGTAACACTTGACATAAAATCTTAATTCTAAAACTGATGAAACATTAATAGCTACTTTATTCATATTTTCCAAACTCAAATCAGAATGCTAGTTTAGCAGTAGCTACATAGTCCTGTAAACATCATTACTAAACCTTGACTAGTTTTACACAGTAATTGCTAATCTACTTTATGCATTCTCTGGTTCAAGGCACAAAGATGCTTCCATATCTACTTTGTCATAAACAACTTTTAAAAATAAAAAAAATATAAATGTGTTGCATATATTTTTAACAGATTCATTTCTAGGTCTTGGCATATAAATATTAGTGGGCAGACCAACTTCATAGTTTAAGTCAGAAAGCGTGTTTAATAGAGGAAGTTTTTAAAAATCAATCTTTCTGTTCCTTTTTCTAATGAATTTCTGAGGATGTAAAGCAATCTTAAAAACTGGCAAATTCCCTCTCATCAGACAGGTGTATCTAATATTCTCCAGAAAATTAAAAGATATTATATCAGCCCTGTTGTGGAAAGGGAACTGTTAAGATTTGAAACTCAGTAACGAACTGTAAGAATCTTTTCTTTTTTGTAAATATAGCTAATTGTGCCTCGAAGGAGAAAAAAATATCTGAGCAAAATCAAATTTACTGCAGTAATAGCTTCTAATACCCTAAAGAAAATATCTTATGATTTAAATTCTTGTACTCATCATTCAAAGAACTTGTAAAAACATGTCACCACTATCACTACTCAGAATAAGGCAAAATAAAATGTTAGAGCTTCAAGATTCACTGTTCAGCAATAAAAGTGTGTTTTGTGTTTGCTTTTGGAAGGAGAAGTTAACTAGGAAGTTAAATACAGTTGGCAAAAAATATTTCACTCTTCTCTAGATATGAAAAATTATCTGGCCCAGGATAATATCTATAACCCATAATTTACTGGTACAGGTAAGCAATTTTTTCTTTACCATTTTCCATATTCTTACTTAGATGCCTAGTAATTTAGACAGAGAAACACAAACCTGTAAATTATTTATGGCTCGTTTGTGCCTCAAAGATATTACATAATATCCGAAGACCCGAAAAGCAAACTAAACTACTTTTTAATAGGATTTAAATGGTTAAGCATTGGCTGTGCAAAACACAAGAAGGAAATGTACTGAACTAACAGGGAAATGAGAAAAATTATTTTCAAAGCTCGGGAAAATAGCCACAGAATATTACTTGTTCACTGATCATACTGCAGATTTTGTGTAATTAATAAACAATTAGATAGTAACAGTTTGAGGTGCACCTCCCTTTTTCCCTTAGTTAATTTTTGTCCGTGACCCCAAATCACGCCTCTCATAAAGCAGGCATCCAATAAGCATTTTTGAATGCCTGTTTATACCCATTCAAAGAAATTAATTGGTAAATAAAATTTGCCTGAACGTATTTGCCTATTCGACATACAGAATCAGACTATTTTAATTTGCCAATCAGACATATGCTTTTAAACCTAGACATAATTTCACTGAGATACACACTTTCCACATAAAACTAAATACCACATCTGCGGCATAATCTATAACACATAACATGGTGTTTTACACACATACCATTTCCCCGTTTCACTTCTGCAATTTTTAAGTGTTGATGAATTACTCCTTGCCAAGGAAGTCACGTTATATACAACAAAACCTTCAGTTTAAATAAGGGATAAGCTTGCTGTTAACAGCTTAGTTTGAAATGTTAACAACCCTTAGGCTGTTAACATAACAACTGGCCATTAATGTGGTAATGACCAATTTAAGAGGAAATTGTACTCTGAGAAATGAATATATTGGCAATCAGGACCAGGGTTTAAATTTGAAAGAGTATGATTTTTTAAAAATAAGGTAACAAGATTAAAAGTTTGAGCCTATCAGAAATCAAGTAAAAGTTGCATCACAAAAAGCAACGTATAGACTCTTTTAGAGAGAAAGATTTCTGAGATGAAGACTATTTTGATAAATTCCCTTCAACAATACACTTAAGACTATCAAACACCAGTTGAACAACTTTTTTTTATTACCATAAGGAAGATTAAAACAACACAAGGTTACTTTCTCTGCTCTCTACTATGTAGACAACTGCAAAACAGTTTCACTCACGACACATGTATTTCATTGGCAAATTTACATTTCTGATTTAAAAATATCCAGAGATTTCAAGAGACTCTCTTTAAATTTGACTTAATTTTTGTCTTTATTGCTTATTAGAACACTTTAATCTTGCCCAGACTATATAAACTCCTTGTTTGGTTACATGAATCCACTGGAGATACTGCAAACGTAAACAAAAGTCAAAGACAGAGTCCAAAAGCCCACGGCTATTGGTTAGGAAGATAAAGCAAAAGTAGGAAGCAAAGTCACTAAAAGCAAATACAAAGACTCTATGTAGAAATCAGGCTCTAATTCACAATGAGCAGAGGAGAAATTTTTATTTGCAAGAGGAAAGTTCCAAGACCGTAGAGCCTGAAAGAATTCACGGAATAGCTTAATTCTGATTAGTTGTGTTTGTTAGGGAACTCCTTGCCTATAGTCACATTCCATTCCCATTGCTGGCATCTTACATGTATTTTGTGCCCCTGGAACACAGAGAAGTAGTAGCAAGTGGTTATAATTAGTCAGGGGGCTGCCAGATGAAGCGGTCCTAAAAGGGGAGAGAGTAGAATCTGATAAACAGTACTGGACTCACCCTCTTGTAATGACCATTCATCAAACAATATGTTCTTATATATAAACATTGAATTGGACTGAAAATAACTGAATTATATACGAAGCAGCACCAGATTCCCTAGAAAACACCTCCTGAAATGACCAAGGAGTTACTGCTGATTGATAAATTTTGTGTCATAAGGGAAAAAAATTCAAAATGAATCACTTAATGTCAGACTAGAAAAATGATTAATTGTATCAAATATGAAAACCCAAATGATGCCATATATCATTTCTCTAATTTGATAGATCCTACTTTGTTAATATCAGTAATTTGCAGCTGAATGAAGTCACAAAATTCCCTGAAAAGCAAAATAATTTTTCTTAAATACCAGTCCATGTGTTGAGTACTAAACGCTAGGATACAAGTTTAGTCTGCTTCATGGCTTCAGAAGCAAGAACATCTGCGTTGTCCTGAAACCGTTCAGATGTTTACAGTTTGGAGAGTGGCTATCATTTCCCCATAATGATGGAGGTCTTTACTTTGTTATTTTCCGTAAAGCTACTGGCAAGACTTAGGCTGTTCGACTTTCAGTGCTATCTTTGCGAAGATCACCTGGAATGCCATGGTGGGTGGAGGGAGGTGTATTCACACTTGGGGAAAGTTTTTAACACTGCACGATAAACACCTTACTAATAAATGCCAGTTAAGAGTTTCAAATTGACTTTCTCTGACAAATCGGAAACAGAAATATCGCTGAATTACTTTGTGCTATACTCAGCCTGACCTTGTCACTTTTGTGCGAATAAAACATCTTGCATGCTGATTTCTACCAAATACATCCTTGATGTGAACTGGCAGTTTCCATACAGGCAGTGGACTAACCTATCCCCAGGTAGGAGCATCAGGTAAGGCAAATAAATGGGAACACTTTGAGATATTGGGTTTTCCTGGCCATTGCTGAAGCGATCATGTGTGGAACAGGCACCTGGCAGCATTTTGAAGGCTGCTAGGTGGACACCTTTCAGGAATAGAGGCTAGTAGGAAGGAAATGAAACCCACAAAGACACTTACAAAGGTATTTTAAAAGGAATCCAGTCATCACTGGTGTGCAAGGCTAATTCCTACCTCAGATAGTCTCTGCGACAAAGGATAAGGTTAGCTTTAGTGTACAGGGTGGAGCCCACCTCTCCCAAACGACAGTCACAGCAGGCACACTTCAGGCAGTCCTCATGCCAGTATTTGTCCAGTGCCTTTAGAAGATACCGGTCCTTGATCTTTCGGTTGCAGCCAGCACAACCTTTCGGCTTGTTGTCTGGCTGGACTGAGAGCATTTGTATACCTAAAGGGAGACAAGAAAAACAAGAGAGCTGGGACTCCAAGGAAGAAGCAGAAGATGTCCAAAGACCTCCACCAAGTTAAATATTTCAGATTGCCTTTTTCAAGGGGTGTTAGACGTTCTTTTTGAGGGCCATACAGATATCGAACTAAATTTTGGAAACAAAAGAGTCTCAAACTTTGCTAAGCCCTTGTTAAACCATTTACGAAGTGACACCTATAAAGTGGTAAAACAAAGCATTCATGTTGCACCTGGTAAGTTGATATTATACACACGAAGAAGTTAAGTAATAGTAAATAATTGTATAGTGTCCCCATTTTCTACATAAAGAAGTTCCTTTCGGGAGAAACTATGAGTAAAGGGCTAACAATCTCAAAGAAAGCTGTTGAACAAAGTAGTCTGTGCACAGGCTGTAGAAGTCAAAAATGAGTTTTCCTTTATTGGCTAAAAATTTCACTTAACACGGGCTTGATGGCAGAAGGAAAGTGCACCCTTATGGGATGCACTAACCTCACTTAGCAGTAGAGATGTTTATACTTAAGCAGAGCACAGTCTCCCGAAAAGCTCACCAATGCTATAATACTTGTTTGCCTCCAAAGGCTTCCCCCTTGTGCCCTTGATGTTTCGAAGTATTCATTGTGTTAAAATTTTTTTAAATGTACTTACACTCACAGGCATCAGTCAGTGCTTCTACTAATGGCAGATTACCTAACTCTATACTACATGCTTTTATATAAAATTAAACTATAGGATTATGTAATTTATTATCATAAACATGCACTTATTTATTTTACAAAGGAAAGAAAAGACAATAGAAGACAAAGTCTAAATGTATATAAGGTTACCCAAACATCCATATGCAAATATATATTACATACCTATATTACATACATACTAGACTAGACATAGGGACATTTATATATTTTAGAGACATGTCTCCATCATAAATAAGGAGTCTAGCTGAGTTCTATGGGTGTTACAACCTGACTGAAATTTTTTCAATGAAAGGGTATTTGCCTTTGAGTTTCTTCTCTCCTAAATGTCAAATACCCAGCTTTTAAAAAAGCTGGACCAACTATTCACAGCTTCATATTTACCAAAGAACTCATTTCAAGCAGTATAAAGTACTGTAGACTTCGATTCCAAATTCCTTCGTTTTACAAATTATGATACAGAGGCCTAAGAGAGGTTAAGGGACTCGCTCAAAGCTGAATGACAGTTAAGCACTAGACTTGGTGGCCTTCTTACAGTCCAGAGATCCTGCTGCTAAATTAGGCCTCCTCTCTAAGGCATAAAGTTTTAAACTTGAACATAGAATGACACAAGACACCAAATGCCTGCACTTGAAACAGTCTCAAGTAAGAAATGCCAAGCTCTAATCTAGAGCATTTTCGGTGTGTTTCCTGCTCCAAAATAGCTAAACCTTCTTCAGTTTCCTCTGATGCCTGATGATGAAGCCTGCACCTTCATTATCTTTACAATCTTTCTCTTTTTTAATCACACTGTTAAGAGACATCAAGGCACCGTACCCTCACAGCAGAATAACTTTTCTAGCTACAAATGATACATGAATTTCACATAATAGTGTTACGATATTGAACTTCCATTAGAAAATAACTTCTCTGATAGAGTGATGGAGCAGGGACTGGCAGTGAGGCGTCAAGGTAGCTACTCTTTCTGCATGGGATGCAGAGCCGTGGTCCTCGAAGCTGCAGACTAGCAGCTGGATTTGTACAGAACAGCAGGTGGTATTCCTATAGCCGGCTCTCTGTTCCTTTTCTTTGAAGGAGCTCAGGGTCTAGTGTAGATTAATCATAACCCTTGATAGCTCTGCTAAATCTCATTCTCTAGAACTTCTAACAAATGAAGTGTCTTTGATCAGAACTAGTTACCATCTTCTCGCAAGGTTCCACGAGGAACGAATCCCATTAATTACAGTACAGAACATACCCAGGTGCCTCTTAACTATCTACCTGGGGGAGGGTGAGACTGTGATTTACTAAATGACATTCCGGATTTCATGACTGAAAACATCTTGAGATGTATTAACAGTGGCTAGTCTAGTTATCCAATTTATAAGGCTATTATTTTTTTATACCACCAAGCTGAAAATTTTCTGTCCAAATCCTTCTTAGCTGTAGCTAAGCTCTGTTTCTCTGAGTTGTGTTACCATCATCAAGCGTGGAAGGTCACCTATCTCTATTCACAATGCTTTGCAACCATGACAGGGGGTACCAACATTTGGGACAACTCTACCCTGCCTGTCTTCACAAAATGTTTTTTGTTGTGCTGACATTTTAATTTAGCACTCAGAGGCCAATTAATATTTGAAACTCTTACACTCTGTCTGGCCTTGGGCGTAGAAGGAGTTTGATATTTTCTGCTCCATCCTGGTACCTTCCTGCAGAAAACATCATCCCATTGCTCTTGAAAAGGAAACGTTTTCGATACTCTGCAAGTTAACAGTTGTAGAAAAAAGAACTATTTTGTAGTCACCACGTTGCCATGTACCTAAACGGGCATAAAGCAGTCGGCAGCCTCTCTTCAGCATCCGGCAGAACGCGTCTGGGTAGAGTTATGTGTTCGGAGCTGAGAAACATTTCACAAGTTGCTTATAGCACATCAGGACTCATAACTAGTTTTAGATTGGCATGTAAATTGTTCCGAGGGAAATTCTTATTGCCTCTGAGACCCTGCCATTCTGAGTTATTTGACAGTTTAAGGGAAATCATAATTAAAAAAAGACATAAATAATAGCCCGTGCAGTGTGGTGTGCAGAAATAAGTAGAACCATTTCATTTAAACTCTGGTGAGCTTTTAATTGCCTGGATTGCATTGTGAGGCGGCCTAACGGTTGATTGCCTCCATTATGTTCCCTTGTTCTGTGCCATTCATCCGCGCAGTCTCAGCTTCAGTAGTTAACACAACAAAGTAACCACAACTCCACAACACACAGGGGCTTAAAAAAATAATAATCATGATAAAAGGTTTGCAGCACTTAGACCCAGTCTTTCATATTTTTGGACTAACTACACGTAGTGAATGGAAAACATTTTGTCCCCTTCGGAAGATTCACAGAGGACAATTTGGGAGAAGGAAAAGGAAGAGGGAATACATAAAGGGGGTTGGCAGAGATGAGGTGCCTCAGGAAGATGCGAAAATGGGAATGCAGGTTCTGCAGCTGGGAGCAGTGACACAGATTAAAAGAATTTGGCCAACACCGGCCATTCGATTGCCAAGAGGTACCAAACAAAAGATTTTCTCTCCTCCTGCCCATCTTCATCCTCTCCCCAGCCCCCAGCCCGGACTGGAGAACTGGATTGGGCCTAAAAGCTTGTTTCTCTCTGTTCACTGGCCCAGAGCATCCCTACAGGCTGCAGCCCCCTAAGGGACAACAATGCAAATAGATGTCCCCAGATCTCAGGCGCTGGAGCTGCTTAACTCTGTTCTGCCCCTTCAACTCCCAACCCCCCTCCCCATCCTTCCACCCCCCCTCCCCTTTCTGAGCAATGGAGCTGGGAACCAATTTGATTCCCTTTTTCTCCAATGCAGCTGCAAGGCTCAGAGATACTGACATTTTTCCACTCTTATCAGTTTAATTACAGTTACCATGGCAGCAAAGTGCTAGTGCTTGGCAAAGGCCAACAAGAGATTTGCAAGACTGAGTTCAATTTTGATGCAGCTCACATGTAAAATAAAAAAAAAAAAAATAAGAAACATACATACACTCTAACAAAGAATCCCTTGAGGAGTTTATGCTCCAGCCTTTTGTGGTTGTGTCTTTGCAGCCACACAGGGATGATTTGCAAAGAATGTAGCAGTTTTTGTTGCACCTAGCAAGATTAATTGGTTTAAGCAGCAGTCTTTCAAAGCAGTTACAACAATAATATTTCGGATCTTTTCGAAAGACACAAAAGCAGCGGAAGAGCAGGAAGGCTTTGGAGTAGCCGAGAGTGCCGAGCGCCGGCAAAGTGCATCTATGATAGATTGTAACCTTACCAAAACTTTTCTCCTTTTTCTGCATGAGTTGATTTAGGCGTGCCTGAGTTGCAGCGGCTTCGCATTGAGCGCCCAGCCCAAAGGTAGAAGTGGAAGGGGGTCTCTCGGTTTTAGCTCAAGTGCGGACCTGGTGCGCAGCCTACACCTCGGAGGACGGACTATTGTGAAGCCACTTTGGGAGCGGGTCGGAGCGGCGGCGCGGGGGGTGGAGGAAAGGACGAGGGCGGCCAGACGAGACACGGCGCACACACGGAGCCCCTCGCCGTGTGGCAGTGTGCAAAATGATGGCGAATGACAAAGCCACATGCTTCCCTAACTCTGCCCGTAATCCTAAAATCCCAGCGGCCCTTTTAGCGTCGTGGTAACAAATGGATTTGATTAAACTGTCACATGCAGCGTTAGCATAGCATATCATGTTCAATATGAAAAAGATCATAAATCTGACTTGTATTTCATAACAGCAATCTGGGTAGCCCCCATAAACATGTGCCGCAGCAGTTTGAATCTCAGCCTATTAGCACAGAGGCACCTTGCCCCACGGAACCTCTCTCTTCTCGCCACTTCTCCCAACCGCCCCCTCCCCCCGCAGACAGTCACTTTTCCATCTCGTAGGAACGGTATTTCGTTATTATGGCAGAGTGGGCAGAGGCAGAAGTGGCCACCAGAACCCAAAAATGGTCATTTCAACTCCTGGGGGAGGGGGGTGATGAATTCCAGCAAGTAAGGGGAGGAGGGTCGGGAACCACCTAAGACTGAATTCCCTTCCTACGGGCCGGGCCAGATCGAACATCTCCTCCCAAACTCTCTCAAGCCCCTGTCTCCCCGGGAGTCGGGTCTGTGGAAATACTGCAGTTCCTCGTGAACTTTGACTATTATCCGCTCGAGTCGTACTTGAGACGTTCCGCGCCGCAGCCGCTCTGCTCTCCCTCCTTCCATCAACATCCGCCCGCATCTATTTCACGTCTCATCATAAAAATAATGAAGCCTCACATGACTTAAACAAAACGGTCTCGGCAGAGCTGCAGCCCGAGTGAAAGTTGCAGTGCAGAGCTGGGCTGCAGCTCCAGTTTATGCCTCATTAGGAGAGGCTGAAGAAGAAAAAAAATCCCCACATCCGTACACGCACGCGCGCACCCGCAGACACACACACCACAAATAAGCCGCCGCGTGTACACCCAGTTGCTGCACTTACCTTCTCAATTAAGCGATACAGGGGGAGGCCGTTCAGAAAGCACAGTGGCTGCTTTGTAGCGCTTCTCCTTGGGAAAGGTCAAAAAGAAGCATTGCTTTGAAAAAAAAAAAAAAAAGAGGGGGAGGGAATCTCTATTTTTTTTTTTTAAGTTTAAAATAATGAGGTCCTCAAGGATCCGCCAAGTAATGGTGTTGACCGCATCTGAGCCACAGGTGTCCTCCTTTTAGGCAACTGCAGTCCGAGGCTGTCTCTCTCCGTCCTGGCTCAAGACAACTTACCCCAGGAGCACGCCAGGAGCCGAGCTGAAGGAAGCCCCGGCTCTCAGCTGCAAAATGCAATCCCTTCCCAGCCAGACAGAATACAGCCAAAGAAAAGGTCACTCCGTTATTACTGAGCCGGCGGAGCCCAGGCAGCGCTTGTCAAGACCACAGAGAAGCAGCTCCCTTCCGATTTAAGACTATTTACCTCTCGCCCCCCACCCCTCCCCTCTTCTCTCCTTTCCTTCTCTCCCTCCCTCCCTCCCTCCCTCCCTCCCTCCCTCGTTCGCTCGCTCGCTCTCGTGTGCCTGTTCTGCAGCTCAGTCAAGTACAGCCGCCCTCGGAAAGTGCAAAGCAGCCGCAAGACAGATAGGGCTTTGTTGCTAATTTCCCAGGGTGAAAATGTACAAGCCTGCGAGTGCAGTCAGCACAACCCCACGCATATGCTACTCGCAAACGCTGGGGACGACCCCCAATCCCCCCTCCGCACAAAAAGTGACCTCGGCGGGAGTCGACTCCGGGAAGGACCCTGCCTACCTCCTGGACCCGTCCAAAAGAAGTCCTGCGAAAGAGCTCCAGAGGAAAACGGTAGGGTTCCTAAAATAACAGGGGCATTTTGGAATAGGTGGCCACGTTGAAAGCAAACTGTCTTCCAGTGCCAGTTCTGAAGCTGCCAATTATGGAAATTAAAATAAAAGCAAGGGAGTCAAACTGCTACCAGAATACACTGGAAAAGCACACAACCCTCCCCTTTAAGAAATGTCTGGGGGCGGCTGCAGTCGCCCGGTTCTCTGACTTCTCTTAGTGAACTCTCCGAAGTCGCTGCTCCGCAGGGCAGGTCTGCTACACAAGCTGGGTCCGGAGATGCCACACTCCCCTTCCTCCTCTGGCCCAAGAACCAAACTGTGAACTTGTGCCCCATTAACTGATACTGAACATCTCTCCCATCCCTGCTGAACACTTCCTGCAATTACTTGAATTCCTCGCAATTTAAAATTCACAGACTAGAATGGAAAACAACCCAAGAGCACCTAGCAACATGTTTTTAAGCCTAACTTGGTCAAAGAGTGGTTGAGTGTCTCCACCATTACTGCTCAGTCTTCATAGGCTTGTTTTAGAGGCCTTGACAGATTTCTTTTTCCTTTTTATCCTTCAGAAAGGTCCCCTTATCCCCCAAGCTCCTCTTCTCTTAACTTTACTTTGCATCTGTAAAGGCCACTGGCAGCTTTAACATATCTTATTATTTTTCTAAGTTTTCAAACTTCAAAGTCATCCTCTTTTTGGCAACTATCATAGCATCGCCACCAGATTTTTAAAAGCCCTGTCAAAGGTCAAGCTTAAAAATAGTCCAGATCTGAATGACACTGGCTGAAATGTTTTAAGGGGCAAGAAAGACTCAATTGTTGAACTCCACAAAACTTTTTTTTCTTCTCAGCACCATCAGTTTTAATCTAGTTCTAGTTTTAAAAAGAATCAATGCACCGCTCCCACCCCGTGAATATTCAGGCTAAATTATGCTTCTCTTTATAAGGAATAATGGTACAACACTGATAACTTATGTTCATCCCTTCCCTTTCTTAAAGGCTCATAATAAAATAGTACGGAGTTTGCTTTCTTCTCCCTCTAAAAGGCAACGAAATGCAGAACTAACCTGAAAAATAACGAAAGTCACAAACGGCAGATTAATGAGAACCCCTTCAGTGGGTTTGTTCTGTACATAGGCAGCTCTCTTAAGCTTGGCTTTTCTGGCCGGTCTAAGCAGGCACACATGCACCTCACCCATCCGCGCAGCTCCCGCTGTTCCACCCCACCTCTCTGCTCCAGCCACTCTGAGAACACCCCAGAGTGTGTGTGTGTGTGTGTGTGTGTGTGTGTGTGTGTGTGTGTGTGTGTTTCATGCACTCTCCCTCTCAGCCAATGCACTGAGAAGAAGAAAAGAGGGAGGGAGGGAGAAGTATGTGTGGGGAAAGGGAGAAA
>NW_020837980.1:14952692-15040192 GCF_003676395.1 Aethalodelphis obliquidens | reverse complement strand
CACCTCTTCATATTTCAGAGACAAACTTAATATGTTTATCTTGGTTGGATTCTTTTAGAGGTAAGATATATACAGTTCAAAAGAGGATGACACAATTTACAATCCTCAAACTATTTCTTTGTGGGTCTGCACACTGGTTGGAAAGTTTACATCTATAGGTGACTCTGAGCCAAGTACATGGGCAATGCAATCTGCCAAAGGTGCTAAATTTAATTCAGATCATGGTCTTCCCTGCCTTTCTCTTAGTACTGAATTGCCTAAATGTCTCCCATTTACCTCTCTCCCTCACCAGAAATGGGTATAAAGATTTTCAAGCAAAATTTCAATACATTTCATTCCATTTGTTAGGCCCTCTGAACTGATACAGATAATATAAAGTTAAAAATAGTCCCATTTTGGGAAGGGAGGGTGAATGAATTGGGAGATTGGGATAGACATATATATATATATATATATATATATATATATATATATATATACTACTATGTATAAAATAGATAACTAATGAACCTACTGTATAGCGCAGGGAAATCTACTCAGTGCTCTGTGGTGACCTAAATGGGAAGGAAATCTAAAAAAGAGTGCATATATGTATATGTATAACTGATTCACTTTGCTGAACAGCAGAAACTAACACAACATTGTAAAGCAACTATACTCCAATAAAATTGAATTTAAAAAATAGTCCCATTTTCCAAGATTAGAAATAATGTACAGGGAACAATATATGCTACAGTAACTAGCATATAGAGGCTTCTCAATGAATGGTAACAATTATTATCATATTCAGTATGGCCCAGCTCAGTTTTTTACTATTTAATGAAGGGTCATTCTTTCTGTAATCTTCTCTTTGTCCTTCTATAACACTTTGCTTTATTGAAAGTTCATTATAGTTAGGTTGTATTCCCTGCTTGCTATGGTCTGAATGTTTGTATCCCACCAAAATGTTGAAATCCTAAGGCCTAATGTAATGGTATTAGGAGGTGAGGCCATTGGGAGGTA
This sequence comes from Aethalodelphis obliquidens, assembly GCF_003676395.1. Taxonomy (NCBI): domain Eukaryota; kingdom Metazoa; phylum Chordata; class Mammalia; order Artiodactyla; family Delphinidae; genus Aethalodelphis; species Aethalodelphis obliquidens. The sequence goes on along the minus strand of NW_020837980.1, from coordinate 15,039,190 downwards.
CCTAGGTCATGAGGGTGGAGCCCTCACGAATGGAATTAATGTTCTTACAAAAGGGACTCCACAGAGATTTTTTTGCCTTTTCTACCACGTGAGGACGGAGTGAGAAACCACCAGCTAGAAGCACCAGGAAGAGGATCCTCAAGAAAATGTGACCATGCTGCCACCTTGAACTTGGACTTCCAGCCCCCAGAACAATGGAAATTAAATTTCTTTTGTGTATAGGCTACCCAGTCTGTGGTATTTTCTTATAACAGCCCAAATGGACTAAGAAACTAAGCTAAAAACTTTGAGGGTTCAAATTTTGTCCTAATTAGCTTTGCATTCCATACAGTGCCAAGTAGAGTGTCTGGCTCACAGTAGACATTTATTAAATGCTGATTAAAATGACTTGAATTAAACAAAGAAGCCACAGTCCCAAAGACAATATTTAAAATGACATTTTGAATCTAAGCTGTTGATAAAAATAATAATCTAAGCATATTAAAATCAGATGACACTTGACACTAGTATTGAGATATTTTTCATGCTATGGATATCTTCAGAAAGATTTATTACAGCATAGTATGCAGATTTGTTTCATCATCTGTCTTCATGATTACATCATAAGTTCTTGGAGGTAGAACCTATATACCAGTATTTTCAGGGTCTATCACTGTGCCTAGCCCATAGTGACTACCTAATAAATGTTTACTGCATGAATAGCTAAATAATGAATGAATAGAAAGACTCAAAGGATGAGAGATCTAAATAAAATTATCAGTACTTAAAATTACTAGCTTTGTGAGACAAGTAAAAAGGAGACAAAAAATGGAGGTCAATGGAGTTTTCAACACCAATAAGAATTACAACAGTTTTCTGTGATGTACAGTAATATTGAGAGTTTTGGAAGGTTTACAGTGATAAGAATATTTAGGAAGATGATACTTATTAGTTATTACTATCAGTTAAAAGTAAGAGGCTATTAGTAGTGAAAGAACATCTTGGATAACTATTTTAAATAGTCCTAATATGTAACTTTGGTTAATTATGTGTTAAAATACTTAGAAAACACTAAAAAGACCAAACATTGCATCAAGTCTCAAATAACCTAAGACTAGAATCTGGGAGGAACTTCTGCTAACCAATGGTAGGTCAGTTTTCTTTGCATTCTCAGGTTTATCTCAAGACAGAGAGAATACTTAAAAGGGATAGGAAGACACACTGTAGTTTCTTTATGTTATTCCCCTGGGTCTATATTCAGGGTATATTACAACCAATAAAAAGATTACCCAGGTGTTGATTTTTGATATATTTAAAGATCTATTCTCAACCTCCCTCACCTTCCCAATTGCTATCTTTCTCACCATTCAGGAAGAGTATCTTTCAAAAACAGCTGGGCAGAAGCTATGGAGTCGGACCACTGACTGCTCATTGCAAAGGTCTGAAGATGGTGACAGAAATATCCTGGATACAGTGGATGGAGGGACTTTCAGGGTTTTGTCTCTTACATCTTCTCAGAGTTTCAGAGGAAAAGGCCAGAGGTAAAAGAGAAGTTGTCACCTTAGTAGAGTGAATGCCTGTTAGGAGCTAAAAATCATATTGGAATCTGGCACGTTAACTTCCTAAGTGTGAATCTGAGAAGGAGATTTTGTTGTCACCAATTCATTAGAGAATTTGGCTTAGGGTAATCCATCCATCTTATATTCTGAGATTCACCGAGTTTAAGAAGTGCTCAGTTGGATAGTTTGTAAACAGAAGTAAAAAGCAAAACAATATGTAACAACAACAACAAAATACCGTGGAATAAGGGAAAAGAATTACCACCTTGAAGGCTCAAAGAAAAAGTATGTTTCTAAAATTAATGTCTTGTAAGACTCAAGAGAACATTCTGAAACTTGTTTGCTCCACTTAATAAAATGCAAGAAGAATGAGCCTCATCGAAGCAGGAACTGCAGGCAGTAAAGAACAGAGTGAGATAAAATGCAAGATATATAAGCGAAAGAAGAATTTCAATAAAACTAAATGTAAAATGGGAAAATTGAAGCCCACATTTTAAAAGGCATTGAGAATACTGAACTGTAGTAATAATAATACAGAAGCATTAATCTGTTATGTGGAGCATGGGCTTGAGAAGCTCTCCTAGAATGTACAAATACAAAAATGTACTTATAACAAAAATATAATAAGACCTAAAATGGAGCTTCAATATATGACTAATTAGTGTTCCTGGAGAAGGAACCAAAACATATGAAACAGAAACAGTAAATAAAGATATGATAGAAGAAAACTTGACTGATTAACCTGTATATGCAGATTTGAGTGACTTTACTAAATTCAGGATAAAACAATAAAGGAGACCTACAAAACTCATATTGACAAACTTTTGAATTGTGAGGGAAATGATTTATAATTAAAAAACTGTCAAGTATCCAAATAGTGGGGGAAAAGGAAAATAAAGGATTATCCATGGAGGAAAACTATACCTAGCTAGCTTCAAGCACTACAAGTAAATATTCTAAGACAATGAAAAACATCTAAGAATTTTGAAAGGATAATTATTGTGACCTCAGGATTTCACATTGAAACAGTTTGTATTTTCTTGTGTAAAAGCCATTTAAGGATGGTTTCAGATGCACAAGTGGTCAGAAAAATAACATTTACTAACTTACAATAAATTATTTGAAGAGTTGCTCCAAATCAATCTCAGAGAATCAGATTTCAAAACCCAAAGGTGGGAGGGTCATGGCAAAAAATGATGTTAGGGCTTTTTCTTTCTCTTTTTAGATCAGAATATCTGGAGTCCCTTTAGACAAAGCATTGGTAGAATGATTCTATAAGCCAGACCTTCTTTCATTTGTTTCTCTGTAACTCTCCCCTCTTCCCCATCCTCAGGAAACATAGTTCTCATGCCTCATTCTTTACCTCACAGTTCAGATGGAATCTTTTCTTAGGTCCACTGACCTAGGAACTAACTAGGACTTGTGAGATGGCTAAAAGATTATATTTACATGGCTGAGATATTATGCTTGACAAAGTTTTTGTTTCTATATGTAAGGCAATAGATTGGCCTTTTTTTTTTTCTAACTTTTCCTCATTAATGAGGTCTAATATGGTGAAAGGTTTGTTTTAGATTGTAAAACTGTTACTCAGGAAGGTTCATTGACTCTCTCAAAACCCCACACTTAGTAAGAATTAAATTTGAATTTGTGTCTTCTGACTTTAAATCAAATACTCCATTACTTGTCTAATTTATGACTGCCTCATGGATTCTCAGAAAATGAGACTTTATATTTTTTCTTGGTTTTATTTCAGCAAGAAAGAAATAATCTTTACGTCACTTAATATTTGCAATTAGTTTAACCTAGATTGTTCAACTCTCAAGTGTACAGTTATCCTCCATAAAGATATTTATGTCTGAAAAATCATTTTTCTAATTTTCAGTTGGTATGATAGATTCCAAACTGCTTTGTTTTGACATCTATTGTTTTGATTACTCTGAATCAGATAATAACCCAGCATTAAATTTTTTGGAGAGAGGTGTGAGGACGCTTAGGTTTAAGTAAAATTAAACTTAAAAAAAATAATTTTGATATAATTTCAAAATTATGAAAAGTTGTTAGAATAGTACAAGAAACTCCTATACACCATTTACCTAAATTCACCAATTATTTATGTTTCCTGATTTACTTTACCATTCTCTTCTATCTCTATATTTATACACATATGCATATTTTCCTTCAAATATTTGAAAATACACTGGAGACATTATGCCCCTAATCCATAGTCTAAAATTCATCAATTATCTCTAAGATCCTTCACAGCCCACCTCCTTCCTGTCCCCATTAAGGATACAATCCAGGATCATGCATTGCATTTAATTGTCATATCTCTTCTTTTCTTTCCTTATGAAAATCTTTGAAGTCCCAAACATGTTTCTTTTCATGGTCAATGAAGGTTGGAAGTTTACCTTCACACTTATCTGGGAAACCACATAAAACAGTTTTCTATTTCCACACCACTCTTGCTGACTCAGAATCCTAGGGAAGGGATTGTCCCAGACTTGTTTTTTGTTTATTTGCTTGCTTTGTTTCGTTTAAGAGATCTAGCAGTTCTCATGATCAGCCAGGTTTGGAATCACTGAGGTCAGCTAATGATCAACTTGAGAGGGAGGGCAAACCTGCTGGAGCTGGTGCCAGAGAAGTAATATTGGAGGAGAGAGAGGAATGAACTAATTAGAAGGATGATGTGAGAGGTGGAAGTCTTTCCCTCAAATACTGAGGAATATTTACCCAAAAAGCACAGCTAGTAAAGATAACTCTGGGGAGAATCAAAGAGGCCCACTTACAATTTACAATTTCAAGATCCCTGAAACATAATTCTTGAACAATTATGAGCTATTCTACAAGAAAACATTTCTGTAGCCATGTAGATTTAAAGAACAAAATTAATCCAGTTTCTTTCTCAGAGTCTTTAATATATTAAAAAACATAATATACCTATAACAGTACAAAGCAATTCCTCAATTTGGCCACATAACCCTTTTTAGAGGCGGCCTGTTAACATATCAGTTTTACTGTCTAACTGACTCTAGAAGTTGCATTAACTTCTGAGAAACTGCAACATATAACCCAGGTCAGATAGTTTTAAGACGTTCATAAGGGCAAAATTATAAAGAAATATCTTTTCTTCTCCTTGGTTTAGGATTACACATAAACAAAGGACAACTAATACAACAAAGTTATATAGAGAAAAAAAATGATGAACAGAACTATACCTGAACAATTCAAATGACTAATAATGAACCACACAAATGACTAACAGTAATGAAGGTGATGATCAGCTGGATGGCATAAAATGTGCTCTGAAGCAAAACCTACATGATGTTGAGACTTTTACTCCTAAAGATTATTCTACATACCTCTCTTCACTGGAATATTAAAGACACATATTAACTTTGTTTATTAAAAGCTCTAAGTCCCTTTTGAGTTCCCATAATTTAAAAAATTCCATAAAGGTTAAAAAAAAATCTGATAAAGTCTGAAAGTACTAGTTAGTTCAAAGAAGAGACCCTCTGGGGGAGACTCCCAAGTAGTTCAGTGGTTAAGACTTGGCGCTTTCACTGTTGTGGGCTGGGTTGAATCCCTGGTTGGGGAACTAAAATCCTGCAAGCTGTGTGGCATGGCCAAAAAACAAAAAAAAAATTACTTCTCCTCTAATAGGAAATACCAGAGTTATCCCTTCTAGTGACAGCTAAGGAACACAGTCATTAAAAATATATATATAGCATTGGCATTTTGGATTATCTCCAGAATTGCAATTTAAGGAAAGCAGATAGATTTTAAGACTTTTAAGATTCTATCATGATTGCATTATTACCATATTATGAAACTGAGTGGAAATTGGGAAGCAGCTTTGCCCTGACTGTGCTCAGCTGGGTGGTTTTCTTTTCTTTTCTTTTCTTTTGCAGTACGCAGGCCTCTCACTGTTATGGCCTCTCCCGTTGCAGAGCACAGGCTCCGGACGCGCAGGCTCAGTGGCCATGGTGCACGGGCCCAGCCACTCCGCGGCATGTGGGATCTTCCCGGACTGGGGCACGAACCCGTGTCCCCTGCATTGGCAGGTGGACCTTTCAACCACTATGCCACCAGGGAAGCCCTTCTTTTCTTTTTTAAGTTTATTGACAAATATAACTGTGTACATATTTAAAGTGTACAATGTGATGATTTGATATACATATACATTGTAGAATGGTTATCAAGGTCAAGAAAATTAACACATCAATCACCTCAGTTAACTCTGTAAACTTTTTTTTTTTTTGGTGGTAAAATGCTTAAGATCTATGAGGTTATTCATGTTGCTGTATTCAGCTAGGAGTTTGCTGGGACTGGAACACCCAAGATGACCCCTCATCCTCTAGGGTCTCTCCTCCATAAACTTACCCCTTTAACATAGGCTTCCTCATGCCTCTGCTTGTATCATGTTTGCCACTGTCCTACTGGCTAAAGCAAGTCACATAGCCAACCCTAGAGTGGGAAAAGACTACACAAGCATATTAATGCTATGAGACATGATGCTTTAAGGGCCACCAGTGTAATAGCTGGTATGTTTAGACATATTTATGTCTGTGTTGGCAGAAATACTGCTTTTCTAGGTAAAAGTTGAAGATAGTAATAAAGAAGATGGGTATATGTTTATAAAAGTGTTTAGAAATATTTGGGGGCACATATAAATCATGTGGCTAAAGAAATTATTTACGATGCTGGAAACACATATTGTTTGAACAACCAAGATTAGAACAGAGATTCTAATCTCAGTTGCTATTATGTTGGCTACTAAAATTAATATCATAGTCAATATCATAGTAAAACAGAACATAGTAAAACAGAAATTTGGGGCTAGGAAATAGGATACGAAGAGCTGCCATTAAGCTGTGTGCATTTAGGATGTCATTTAAATTTTCTAAGCCTCAGCTTTTTATATATTAAAATAAATGTCTTGAACTGGATTACATTTTAGCATCCTTCCAGATCTAAAATTGTCATATTCTTTAAAAAATTTTAGGTAGCATTAGAAACAGGTAAAAAAACAAAATACAAAATACAACAAATCCCCTCATCTATAGTCAGTATGCCAGGGATTGTGATGAGTATGTAAGCATGGATTTGTGGTTATTAAAGTTCTTATTCAGCCAACCGGGCCCTTGTAGTTGCCTATTAAAATCTCATTCACAACAGAACACATGGTCAGAGGGTATTTCCATGGTCTTTGTTCTCTTGGATGTTACCAGATAGCATCGTGATTAGAACTCAATCATAAACAAGGTTCCCATATGAGGCCTAGATGATACTCTGTATAAATCTGTAAATATTATGATTAGAAAAAGAGAAAGAGAGCTTACATGTCCTAAAATGGTGGGGGTTAAGGAGTGCTTGGTAATCCCTGGTCATCAGGGATACAGTATACAGGATTCTTACTGTATAATTCTTCTTCCCAGGCTTTCTGCCTTTCCAAGATGATGGGGTGGCTTGAATAACTGAATATGCAGAGCCTCTCCAGAATCCCCCTCTTGCTCCAATTAGTAACTTTTCCTTTCAGTCATTTAGTTTAGATTTTCTTTCATTCTTCTTGCACACAAATCACCCTAAGCTTGCAGCACTCTAAGACATTATCTTGTGCCTGCAGGTTAACTGTTATTTGCAAGGTAGAATTTTTGTCCAACCCACAAATTTGCTTCCTTTCTCTAGTTCTCATTTTCTTGCCCTCAGATATTGTTACATTTTTTTACCACTTCACATTGTGTAGATGGCATCTCCAAATAAGTTAGTTCATAAACGAGTTCATTTCCTCCCTTTCCTTCCTGCCTATACCCTATGTCCCGCATACTCATTGGCCTATTTTTTTGAGGAGGTAAAGTTCTGCAAGATACATGGGCTTTGTGAATTGCTGAAATACGCTCTGAACCCACAGTGGAATTTCCAGGCAGGAATCATTTTCTGCCTTTTGTCACTGACCCTCAAAGTAAGTTTTCTGGCACTTGAGTTGAGCTCCCTTTTCACCCTGAGTCTTCCACTTCTTTCAGGTTGATCTTGCTATGAACTGAACACTACACAGAGCTATCCTATAGGACTTTGTAGGATGATAGAAATGTTCTCTATTTGCGCTGTCCAATACTCCAGCCACTAGCCATATGTGACTATTTAGCACTTGAAATGTATTTAGTATAACTGGAAAAGTGAATCTTTAATTTTGTTAATTTTAATTTAATAGCAGAGAGTATTCACTTTGCATTTTAAGAGTTTTTCTCTTGTCTTTTGTACCTTTAGATATTTGTTACACTTGGACAACGTGTCTTTATTCCCTCAGTCCAGAAAATCCTACCTATTCTAGTAAGTCTAGATTTAGATTTATCTTCTTCAGGGAACCTTCCTGACATTAAGTCCATACTGATCTCCCCTTTCTTGGAACATTAATCATACCACTCCTCTGGTAATTAGTGCACACTGTTATGTATTATAATTTAGCTGCTTCACAAAAGTGTGTTTTTCTCCATAATCAGACATGAAACTCTTTGAGGTCACAAATTGTGTCTAACATTTCTTTTGCATTCCTCTTGGCAACGTAGCATATGCTGGGCACTTGGTTTCTGCTCAATACATATTCATCGCATGGATACATAAAGAGGTTATATCAGGGAGGAGGGTGACTGGACATATGGTGGCTGAAGGTCAAAAGCCCCATTTTTTCCTCCTAGAAGTGATGGCATATTTTGATAATTTTCCTATCAGTTCCAGAACAGTCTCTAAGAACTAGAATATACAGTTAGGGAGCTTGGCCAAAAGAGAAGCAATATCTTGGAAATTGTGGTATATCATTTAGCAAGGTTGCATGTATAGGTTTCTCCAATTTCCTCACAATATAAAATACACCTAAGCAGAACAGAGTACAGGAGTGAAATTATAAGCTTTCTCTCATGTGTGTAGAAAGCCACATGGTGGCTCCCACCACTAGTGATTTCAGATCAGTGTAATAGTTCTGTTTCGACTTTTTACAACTTCTTGAAATGGTTGGCTATGTTACTTGCTTATTGCGTCTATTCAAACTGTAAGGGTGAAGACTATTACTCCTGAACTTTCTAGCCAAAGGAAACCAAAGCTAAGGCAAATAACAGAAACAATGCAACAGACTGCTAATGACTTTAAATCATCCTGACCAAATAGCCCTGAATAACATGTGAAATCATTGATAAGTTTGAAAAGATATACCATATTGAAGTAACAATACAGTGTCAGTAACATTTTTGAAAATAGTCAACAATGTTTAGAATTTGTTTATACATATGGCATGTATTTTTGATGTAACAGCCAGGAAAACCTTATTATTATAGACTTCACTGAAAGATCTCTGAGGTCCCTTCCAGCTTTAAAATGCTGAATATAATTCAGAATTTATGATAATTTGAACTAGGCTAGGCTGAAATTTACTTTTGTATGATCTATGAAGCAAAGATTTGCTAATAGTGTAAACAAGATTGCTTGAGGCTTTTAACCAAGCTGTTCTTAAAGATTTTAACCATTGTGTGATACAAATGGTTCTGACTAATTTCAGACGATTCCCACCTATTTATTAAAGCACGCACTGAAAGTCTGTTACTTAGAAGTGCTTTTATTAGCAGCTACATTTACAGTGTGAATAAGAAAGTAATATTTCTGCATTTCTTATTAGATTCTATAGTTTATTTTCTTTTTGTTAATTCAGATTCATTTCTCCAAGGGTAGGCTATATCAATGAGGCTTTTCTGTAATTAGAAATGATTATTTCAAATACAATTGTCTATTTCAGTAGTCTATTTTTTCCCCTTTTTCACAGTATCTGTTCTTTATCACCTTGATAAAAATGTTTTCTAAAAATATATTTATTAGGCATTGATACTATTTCGCTGCAAACCTATTTCATTGCAGGTGAGACTGGGCTTTTATGGCAACCTAATTACCCTTCGAGGAATAATTAAAAAACCAGAGCTTCCTATTTTTAGCTTTAATTCTAATATCCTTTTACAATTCTTCAAGAGTACAATGAATTAATATTGAAACTGTAAGATTAGGTTGATTCCAGTAAAGTCTTAACTTTTTTCTTTAACAGTTGTCATCTTTATTTTATCTTGATGTTAAAATAATTCTCCATGTATATAAAGGCCAAGAAATATTCTGTACTATATTCTACAGGCCATTTTATACTTATAGATGGAGAGCAATGCCTATGATAATATCAAAAACATACGATACAGTGCCAACTTATTACCTCAGTAGTACTTGAAACATTTTAAAACATTTAGAATATACATTATTGTAATTTCCAGTTAAATAGCATTTATTAAAAATTTGATATACTGCTCTCACTAGCCTAAGTGCTCTGTATACATTATCTTATCTAATCCTCATAAGAACCTATGAAGTAGGAGCTATGATTACCTTCATTTAATAAATGGGGAAATTGAGGTCTTAAGAGAGAGATGACACCAGTGTAAGCCGGAGGAAGCATTTGAATAAACATCTGTCTGACTCTAAAACCTATGCTCTTAAACTTCAAGTTATTGTCTTTCTGAGAAAGGGTTTTTTATTTTCTTACGGTGTTACTTGCACTAATTGTCTTAATGCCTTAATCTCTCCATATACTAAATACAAATAAGTCATTAATTTTGCTAAACAATGAGAGGTATTTTTTGAAAAAGCATGAAATTATTATATTGGAAGACATGAAGAAATTAGTTTAAGGCCTTAGATGTTTTGAATGGTGGTCTAACAAAATTTGAACATAGTTACTGAGAGATTATTTTGCACAGCAATCCAAGTGAGCATCTTTTGAAATTCCATCTGATTCCATCAGTTTTTCAATGTTAAATTCTTCATCTGAAATTCTTTATATCAATGAACTAATTTCTTGCTTCATTCAACTCAGGACTTCTGAACCAATGCCAGTTGGTTGGAAAAGGGAAGTTTCACTCATTATTTCTTAATATAAAGGAAGTGCAATGATGTAGAAAATATAATCTGTTGAGGATATATTGGTTTCTAGAAATTCTCACATATGAGGCTTAAAATTTAATGATCTCTAAATCCTTTTCTTGTTCATCTTTTTTTCTCTCTCTCTCTAAATTGAGTATTACTCTAGATTTTGCAATAAGTACTACCTAAATGCAGATAGCACCCAACTCAAGGCAAGCTATTATGATGCTATTATTTTAACCCCAGTGGCGTTTTGGCTTGATGGCCCCTAATAAGTGAACTTGCTAGAAACAATCAACACAAAATAAAACTGAGAAAGTATACAGCTGCACATGAAAAAATTTAAAATTAGGTTAAGAATAATATCTTATTGAAATATTTATGTATAATAGTAAATCCAAGACAATGTGAAAATTCCAAGATGAAAATTCATCTTGGTGGAATAATGACTAAAAACAAACCATCAGAAATTATAACCTTTAAAAAATCTGATTTGGACAAAAATTCATTTATTAATCAAATTATTCTTTTAAAATTTACATGGCAAATAAATAATCCCAATTAAAAATTTTCAGTAAAAGAAAAATGACAATGGAAATAAGGAAATTATTTAACTATAGTGTGTAATAGGTTGATCATAGAATTAAATTGCCTTAATGGATTTATTCTAAAAATCAGCCGTTATTTATTTAAAAAATAAAAATGTATCAATGCTTCTATAAGTCTAAAATATTTATGTTCATAAATAGAGAATCGAGTATCAAAGTTAGGGTTCAAAATACTCACCCATCATTGAAAAACAGAAGGTTCAAAGTATCTCGTATTCTTCCCAAATCTATAGCTTCCATTCCAAAATCTTGTCATTTACAAAATAAATATGATAATGATAATATCTGTCCTGCCTACCAACTCATAGGATTTTTGTGGCAATCAAACAAGAAAATTATAAAAGTGCTTTGTTAAATTTAAAACATTATTTAATGTACAGTACTTCTAATTTTAAACTACTTGTTAGACGTTCTCAGTTGAATGCATATGCAGTACAAACTAAACTTATAGTATTTTCCCCCAAAGTTAACCTCTCTCTATGACTTCTTTACTCCGTCAATGACATCACAATTCTAACAGATCTTCAGTATTTGAGGGTTGAAAGCTCAGTGTTCTTTGGGACCCCTTCTCCATCATAACCACAAAAGCCAAAGAGAACCTGCTAATCAATCAGACTACAGCTGCTACAACCAAATTGATGTCACACCTCAACTGCTTCTCAGTTACAGCTTTATCTCATTTTACATAATACAGGCATATGTCAGAGATATTTCGGGTTCTGTTCCAGGCCACCACAATAAAGCAAGTAACATGATTTTTTTCATTTCCCAGTACGTACAAAAGTTATGTTTACACTATACTGTAGTCTATTAAGTGTGCAATAGCATTATGTCTAAAGAACCAATGGACTTGAGGACACGAGGAGGGGGAAGGGTAAGCTGGGACAAAGTGAGTGTGTAGCACTGACATATATACACTACTAAATGTAAAATCGATAGCTGCATAGCGCAGGGAGATCAGCTCAGTGCTTTGAGACCACCTAGAGGTGTGGGATAGGGAGGGAGGGAGGGAGACGCAAGAGGGAAGAGATATGCGGATATATGTATATGTATAGCTGATTCACTTTATTATAAAGCAGAAACTAACACACCATTGTAAAAGCAATTATACTCCAATAAAGATGTTAAAAAAAAAAAGAACCAATGTATGTACCTTGATCAAAAAAATGCTTTGGAGAATTCCATGGCGGTCCAGTGGTTAGGATTCCGCATTTCCATTGCTGGGATTGTGGGGGTGGGCAGGGGGTGGGAGTGGTGGAGGCTCAGGTTCAATCCCTGGTCCTGGAACTAAGATCCCACAACCGCTCTATGTGGCCAAAAAAAAAAAAAAAAGCCTTTATTTGACGAAGGAAGTCAAAGGTAAACTTCCATTTATAAGGTAAATACTAGGGATGTAAATACAACATGATTAATATAATGAAGCCTGCTGTATGTCACATATGAAAGTTGCTAGGAGAGTCAATCCTAAGAGTTCTCATCACAAGGAAAAGTTTTTTTCCTTTTTCTTTTCTTTTGTATCTGTATGAGATGACGGATGCCCACTAAACTCATTGTGGTCATCATTTCATGATCTGTATATCAAATCATTATGCTATACACCTTAAACACTTGTACAGTGCTGGATATCAATTATATCTCAATAAAACTGGAAGGAAAAATACTTTATTGCTAAAAAGTGCCAAAAAAATTACAATAGTAACATCAAAGATCACTGATCACAGATCACCATAATAAGTATAACAATTATGAAAAAGTTTGAAATATTTCAAGAATTACCAAAATATGACAGAGAGACACCGTGAGCAAATGCTGTTGGGAAGATTGCGCCAATGCGTGGTGGCCACAAACCTCCTGCATTTTGTAAAAAATGCAGGATCGTGAAGCACAATAAAATGAGGTCTGACTAAAGATACATTTCTGGAAATTTGCAGAAGTCGTTTTTTTGTTTTACAAATGATTTTGCATAAAATTATGATGCAAAAAATTGATTTTAAAGAGTCTACTTTGAAGTTTTGGTAGGGTGAAAAAATTTATTGCCTCTGTAGATTTTTCTATACGTTCTGTCATAAAAACATGGCACACAAATGTTGTTTTCTTTTTCAAAGAAACTCTTGTAAAGGACATGCCAAATGTAGTTCACTGAAGATTTCCTTCTCTGGCAAAGCTAGTGATTCAATGACCCATTGAATTAGTGTCACTGTGGTTATGTGGTTTGGTTTTCTGCTTTATAATAAACCTAAAACCTTCAAATAAATGAGTGTGATTAATTGAAAGTTTTAAGCAGTAGTAAAACAAGGGCAAAGAAGAAGGAACAAAAAGTTATGCTGTACTTTATATTTGAGGCAGTGCAGATGACATTTAAGATATAAATGTAAGAAGCAACTAAATTGCAGTGACCATAACTTCGCTGTGTGATCAATTTTATTTTCAGTGAGACTTAGAATAAAATAAGTCAGTAGGACGAATTTTGTTATCCAGGATCACTGTTGAAAGTATTTGAGTGAATTCATTGCATGGAAAAGAGATATTAATTTTTTTTAATCATAAAACTTAAAAAATGGCAATAATGCATGATATTAAAATTGGTGCAATAGAGTCATCTTAAGCATTTACCTTCTTAGGATAGGAAGTTTTTCTAATTTGAAGAGTATTTTCAGATGATTTCATCATTGCTTATATATTCTTTAAAAATTTCTAAGAATATCAATGAATCCACATTAACAACTTAAATGACATGGTCGTGAGTTAGCCATATAGGTTAAGCACATATGTACGTTTTCCTATGTAACTACTAAAATTAAAAGCTGAGAGACCCAACTTTTGGGTATTTGTCTGACTAGTATGACAGAACCCAAATCAATATGTGGAAAATACTATAAGATATCATAGTAAAATTCTTTAAAAATTTTAATGAAATCTAGGACTGGCAATAGTGAGATAAAATTTTAAAAATATGAAGGTATATAGACTAGTGGGACAAGCCGTCTGCAATTATGTTACAGCTTTTAAGATGAAATTGTATAGATTCCCATGTTTCTCTAAGAAAAAAAAAAAAGGAAGAAAAACAAAGGAAGCAAGAAAGAAAAGAATCAGAACCAAAGTTTTGTGTTACTCACTCACAGGTGCTTTGGACCAAGTGGTATCTGAGTGGTACAAGCAGTACCTTGATGCACAGACCAGGTAAGGAGAGAAACAAATTCACTAAATAGTGATAATAGCATCTGAACTGGTCTTAAAAGATAACGTACATTAGCATGTTGAGTCACAATGTTATTTCCCAAGTGTAAAGTTCAGAGGGATAGTGGTGATAACCAAGTTTACCTCAGTCCCAGCAAAATACATGTATTTTTCATAAAATGATTGAAATTTTTATGACTAAAGTGATGTTTTTATGTATTTTTTTAATTTAAGTAGTCAATTCTTCTATGGTTAGTAACTGTATGTTCTGGATTTTCCAGATCAGTCCAGATTTCATAAAAATGTTCTTTTTCAATGAAAGCTAGTCTCTAAATGTGTAATTAAATGTAATTTACTCTTTGAGTTATTTTTGTGTAATTCAGTTTACAAATGAGAAAGAAAGAAAAATTCCATTATCAGATATGCCCTGGTTTTAGATTCAGAACACATATACATTTTATCTGCAGCCTAAGAGCATAATACTTTAATATTGTGTTTTGATTCATTACTACCATACATTGTACCTCTTAAACTATTGAACTATAATCTCCAAGGTCCTGAGCTCTCATTTCCTGGTTTAAACAAGGGATGTTTAAAATCTAAATTCACCTCAACTAAGTGGATGCCATGAAAAACTTTTGCTTCCTTTCAGTCTTGAGTGATACTTTTACTTTCTCCCTCAAAACTTCTCATCTGCATTCCCAATGCCATTTTGCGGCACACCCACAGGACTAGCAAAACCAAGTTTTGATGTTACTGTCTGTCTGTCTGCCCCTTTGTCACTGTTCTCATTCAGGTCTTTGTTATTCCTCAAGTGAACTATTCAATTTCTGTTTTCTGCCTTCCGTTCCTCAATCTATGTTCCATTTGGCTACCAGAATTATCTGTCTGAAATTTGAACCTGACTAAATGATTCACTCAGGTAAATGATCACCCTCTTCACACTTGTGTCTGATTACTCCATGCCTCACAATGGATACTCTAATCATACCGGGTTATATGTCCCTTCCTTATGATTGCATGCCAACTTTGATATGCACACCCTTACCTTATGAATACATTTTCTTTTCATAGTATGTCGTTGTTTAAGTAACAGGGAATGCAATCTTTTGAAAATGGTAACTGGTCCTCTAGTTTCTTTTAAACCTCTCTAGGGAAATTCTTTAAGATGTTAGGAGAGGCGAGGAGAAGAGAGAACTCTATCTACCAGCAGCTGTGGTGTATCAGCCAGTTTCTGTAGACGGTCTTACTAATTCCGCACAGCAACTGTATGGCGCTGTTATTATTTTTTATCTTACAGATAAAAATTATTAGAACTCAGCAAGTTTACATTGTCAAAGGCAATACCTCTTGTTAAAAAGTGGAGCCTGTTGTGTAGATATATCAAATCACCATGATGTACACTTTAAATATCTTACAATTTGGTCAATTATCCCTCAGTAAAGCTGAAAAAAAATCACTTTTTAAGTAGAGGAAAAAAAGTTGACTCTAGAATCAACCATTTGACTTCAAGGACCAAAATCTTTGTGCTGTACTACATTCAGACTCCAGGTCTGTCATCAGGGTTAGGGTATCTCACTGCCTGGGAGCAGGTCAGGTTAGAGTATCTTCCTATGATTCAGTCACAACACAAAACAGATTTTGGTCTTTGAGGATTGCCACAGTGATCTATCATCATCTTCCTGCCACAGATCACAGTGGGCCAACAATCTGTATCCTTGATACTTTGATATTTTTGTCCAAAGGGACCACCAATTCCCAGTGAAGTCCCTCTAGATGAAACTTGAGCCAGGTCTATGCCTGGGTCCATGTTCACTGGCTAATCCATTCTAGGTAGTTGGCTCCCAAGTCATGAGTCAACCACGTATGTCTCAGGGTCCAGAGAAAACAATATATAATGCTTTAGAAAACCATTTTAAAATTATGTATTATAGGTAAATATATATATATAAGTATCTATATATATTTTCAAAACTTTATACAGAGCATCTGGCAGAAGAGTTTGGGGACAGTAGATTCATCTCATAATATGAGGGAGGCTTTATTTTTCTTTGAAAATAGACATTAATACTTTGACATGAAGCTGGTCATGTGGCAAAAATAAGGTTAGAGGACAGAGAAAAAGCATTAGGTCCATTTCTTTGCAAAATGTGCTTGAAAGAGAGAAGAGTTCCTCAGAGGCTACATAGCTATGACAGAAAACTAGTTTGTGAAAGAATAACGTGGGTAAAGATCATAGTTAGCTAGCAGGGAAACTGCTTGTCACCAAAAAAATGTCTATGCAAACAAAAACCTTGTGTTCTGGCCTATTGTGGAGAATTTCAAACAAAGGTCCATGATGGATTGGTTGTCACAACGGCCAATGCTTGCCTGATTTCGCCTTATTTTTCCCGTTCTGCCATATTTTTCTTTCTCTCTTGATTTTTTACCACCCCGTAATCTCTTGGACCTAAAAAGCACAAAGTTTGTAGGAAATATTTTGGTTCAAACAGTGACACATAATTTGGAATTTTAAAATCCTATGGGCAATAGTATTAAGTTACAGTGTATGTGCCTTAGAATTGAAACAGCATAGAATCTTCCAGAAACTCCTTGTTTCACATTGAATAGCATGTTAAGCAAAATAACCAGCAGAAAAACATTCACTTGTCTAGATTTTGTGTAGGTCTGGGGTAAATTTTAAATTTTGCTTGTCTCTAGTTTACTTACTTTTCTATTTGACTTTTCTAAAAGCAGACAAATACCAATTTAATGCTAATGGTAAAAACAAAGGCAACATGGCAGATTCTACATCTTATTCTACTTTACCACCAATTTGTGGGACTGGGAAGAACATAAGTTTTTGCTGTCTGGAAGAAAAATATATTTATAACATCTGCCTACTTGCACAGAGTGAGAATTCATATTGAGAGAGAAAGAGCAGTAGCTATTTCTTTCATTTGTTACCTCAGTGGAAGAGAGTAGGCAAGCGAAAACATCTACCAGGTATGCTGACAAACGTATTGTCTTTATTCAGTGCACGTATACGTAATGTTATAAAACAATTACCAAGTTCAATAAAGCCACAATTCCTTGTTTTTTGTTTTTTTTTCTGTACGTGGGCCACTCACTGTTGTGGCCTCTCCAGTTGCGGAGCACAGGTTCCGGACCCGCAGGCTCAGCGGCCAAGGCTCACGGGCCCAGCCGCTCCGCGGCATGTGGGATCTTCCCGGACCGGGGCACGAACCCACGCCCCCTGCATCGGCAGGCAGACTCTCAACCACTGCGCCACCAGGGAAGCCCCCTTGTATTTTTAATATAAATTACAATTCAATATTTTTTCTTCTTGCGTGGCTTGAGATTCTCTTTCTTTGTTAGGAATTAATAATACAAAAATGGCCACATATTTTGAATTATTTCAAATATTTGAAAGGACAAGTATATGTAGAGGGGAAGTATATTTTATAATACTAAATGAAATAATTCATAATTATATATATATATGTATATGGTGTAAGTATCCATATTTGCAGAATGTTTCCACATATCTTATATAGATATTGAGTCCTTTAGTGAGATGTATGTGGAGAGAACTAAGACAAGTTTCCTGTAGCTGGTAAACTATGTTGATGTCGGCTTTTCTTGTAAGTAGTTATGTTGCAGATGGGAGGTGGGGCATGGAGGTGGGAGACTGTCAATGATAAATCCAAATTTACGCAATAAGGACAGGATTTGATAGCCCATTAATGTAGCAAACTTTCCTCTGTAGATATTATATTAACATAGAGATAAATATATGCCAAATGAGAAATAGAATGTTTTAAATAATTTAAGTCCAACTCACTATTAAAATATGGTTGCCTTTAATAAGATAATATTTTATAAACCACTCACACAGACTTTCTGTTCCGAACTGTCCAGAAAATATCAGCTCTTCTTGTTGAAAAAATTGGTTTTAAAATCTGTTTTTATAAAATTTAAAATAAAATAAAGCTAGCAGAACAGTAGTATAAATTATTAGATAACTATGAATATATAGAGATATTTTATTACAGGTAGAGGCAGTTTGTGGGGATTTTAAACACAGACATATTAGAAGTCCAGGACAGGATTTTTGTATTTAAAAAGTGTTTGTTTTATGTGTGTGTGTGTTTTTTATTTTTTTTATGATGGCAGTAAGAGGAAAGTACTCAATAGACTAGGACCTCTAATATGAAATTTACCAGCAGTGTAAATAACTATTCCCAGAACAACTTCAGATCTAGAGTTTAATGTCATATCATAAGAGCGTCTCCTTTACTTTTGTAGGCATGTTGTTATTTCCCCACATGTTGAACTTTCATATAGTCAGTTTCTTTTAGGAAGAAAAATGCTATATTGTGTTATTTATATGTCAGAGGAAGATGGATACATTTAAGTGATATTATGGAATAGACATATAATCACTACTGTCACATATTTTAGTGCTCTGTGAAAAGAAGATAATTTTTAATTTACAATATAGATGAGTGCATTCTTTATTTCCCAAACTATAACATTTATTAGTCTAGTTATCTAATAGCTGTTCTAGTTATTATTCTAGTTATCTAAATTGGGACCATTTATTATTCTAGTTATCTAAATCTGTTTTAAAAATCCATTTTAATATTTGACTTTGTTAAATATTTGACTTTGTTTCTTTCCTAAGCATGTAATAATTATTCAGAAAAGCTGAATTTAGATTAATTTTTATTATACTATTGCTACCACTGTCTCAAGTTTCATTGGTACAGGACAAATATGAAGTCTTAAATGGGTTTGAATCAAATTATAACATATATTTTTAAAATAAATTTTTTAAATGTTGAACTATATAGAGAAAATAAATGTGCAATCTTATAAAATCATATTCCATTTTTAACTTGATATATAGTTTAATCCTGGTTAGTAGAAAGAATATTTGTAATGTTTATCTCAATGTTTTAACATATGAAACTTTTCACCTTATCTATTATAAATTTGGGATTATGGTGGTCACCAATTTTGTGAAGGAAAAGCAAAAACTGCATCAATCAATGGTTCTCTGTCAAGTATAAAATATTATTGTATTTTGCAACTTTTTTCACTAATACTAAAAGCTTCAATTTTAAAGAAAAGCTTTCAGTTCAGGTCCACCAAAGATAAGATTTCTCAAATTTGAGATATCCTATGATAAACCCAGGTAAGCAGTTTCTTAACTAGTACTATTCTTGCACTTGAGAATAAAGACCAGTCATTAATATGTAAACAATTTCTCTGAATTTATTTTATTTTCAATTTATTTTTAGAATCTTTGCTCTTTCTGGGGTTACACTCTATGTTCACAAGTTTTTACACCAGAATATGATATATACAGATACATCCAACTCATTTTTTACTTAGAAAAAAACCTAATGAATTTTCACGGTTGTTTGTTTTTGATATTTTTGGTCTTGAATAATCCAGAGTCTGTTGATTAATTGTTATAGTAGTTGGTAGAAATGATTATTCATGCCACAGATGATTTTGAGAATTCTTAAATAAGTTCTATTAAGTACAATCATGGATATAAAAGTAGAAGTGATTTATGCCCTGCAAAAATATAAAATCTAGCTATAGAGAAAAAGATTATATATGCTAACTAAGAAGAAACATTTTGGGGAATGACAACCCAACAAAAGTTTCTTCTAAAGAAAACATCCCTGTTTCCAGACACTAGTGGAAGGTTATTCTCAGGCTGCCATCTTTTGAACCATGGATGATTGCAATAGTGTGATTTTTAAATTTTATTTTTAAAAAATATTTATTTATTTTTTGGTCTCCCAGTGAGGCACGTGGGATCTTAGTTCCCTGACCGGGGATCAAACCCGTGCTACCTACAGTGGGAGTGCCTGGACAGCCAGGGATTTCCCCAATAGTGTGAATTTTTTATTTTAGGGAAGACAAATCATGGATTTTGCAGCAGCCCATTGTCTAGAATAAAGCGAAGCCAAGCATATGCATTTTTGGGTACTTAGGTTAATAAATACCTCAAGAATCAAGCTAGCTTATCACAGTTGCTACACCTATCAGGTCGTGAAAGCTGAATTCAGACAAGTATACATGAAAGGTAGGGTTTTGAAGTAGCATAGAGTGAAAAGAAACCAAAAGAGCTAGTGTGAAGAGTATGACTGGGTCAAGTATGACAGAGCCCTAGGAGAGAGGTTCTTGATTTCTTGCTTCTAACGTAGCTACAGCTAACTAAAATTCAGAAATACCCTTGAGCTCCAGCCTCTGTGGGACCTTTTCAAAGATGTCTTGTAATTCTGGATTTCCTTGAGTGCTGGGTATTTCCTTACTATTCTCTTTTGCTTAGTTTATTGGAGTGTATCTCTACTCCATGCAACCAAATTAACTTGCCTAAGACAAAGAACAATTCAAACCCAAACAGTGCAGAAAATACGTGTAATAGGAGCTTTTTGAATATATATATATATATATATTTTAAAATCTGAGTTTGATTAACTAGATATTATGTACAACTTATTTTTTGACTAGTGAAATTAGAATGGCTGGCTTCAGGACTTATTTCTTCAATTCATTTCTTGAGACAGTGATCAGCAAGTTATTTCTGTAAAGAGCCAGATGGTAAACATTTTTGGCTTTGTGGGTGCTAGTCTCTGTTACACCTACTGTCTCTGTTGTGTGAAAGCAGTCACAGACAATACACAAGTGAATAGGTGTGGCTATTTTCTAATACAACTGTATATAGACACACTGAAATTTGAATTTCATATAATTTTCATATATCACAAAATATTATGTATTATTTTAAGCTATTAAAAATCTATAAACTATCCAGTCCAAACAAAAACAGACGGCAGGTCTGATTTAATCCATGGACTGTAGCTTGCCTGGCTTAAAAACATGAGCTGGGATTCAAGAGTTCTCAGTCTAGTCCTTGCTTCACTACTGTGTGATGCTGAGGAAGTGAAATATTTTCTGGGCCTCAGTTTCCTCCTTTACAGTGAGTTTATGAGCAAAAAGAGCTTAGAAACCCATACACTTTTAGACTCTAAATTTAATTTATACTTTATGTATTTTTTCAATTGAAGTAGAGTTGATTTACAGTGTTTTAGGTGTACAGCAAAATGATTCAGTTATAAATACATATATATGTATTCTTTATAGAATATATATATTCTTTTTCAGATCTTTTCCATTATAGGTTGATTTTATACTTTGTGTTTTTAAGGGTTTATTTATTTGATGCTTTAAAACTTCTTTCCCTCAATTCTGTGTTAATTGCTATGAAAAAACTGTACTCATTTTGTTATTATTAAATAAATAAAAACTAATGTAAATGAAAATATGCCCAGTCAAGATTTTTTTAAGTATAAAATTTGTTTATATCCATTTTATAAAGAAGACCTTGGTCTCTGCTTTAATTATCGCCAGGTTTAAGTAGTGATCTTCTGATAGTACTTTCTCCATCTTCTTTTATTATTTGCAGTCTGCAGGTAAGTGTGATGAACAACTGGTTTTGGTGAGGAGAGTGGGTCATGGCTTTATAATTCTTATTAATTCTTATGTTTATTCAGGTGCCCATAGCTGATACCAGAAAAACCCAGAAGGTAGCTAAAATTTTAAAGGCATTCATTTTTTAAACAATTTGTTTTCTATTATTGTAAAAGCAAGTTGAGTGTCAAAGATAGATACTTAATATTTTTTTTAAAAAACCCTTGGTGTAGTTTTTCCTCCTTGTCCTTCTACGTTATTACAGTTTAGCCTATACACAACACATGAGAGTACCAGGAGGGATTGAGAGTACTGAGAGTTTAACCTCAATTATTGCTTTAATACATAATTCCTTTTCAAAACTAGGTCCCTATAATCACAAGTCCATTTTATGCCATGGTATGAAATCTCAGTTTTATATTCTTACTGTATTTTTATTTTCATCCTAGTTATAAAATATCCTATGTTTCTTTATTTCCCCTCACAACTATGAAAATTTCTTAGTATCATTCTATGTTTTATTGAAAAGCAACCTGGAAAACTGAAATTATTATATTAATATTCAAAATGTAAATGTATTCTCACTTTAGGGATTCCAAAAACAGGGTGAAATTTGTTTTGCAGGCTCTCAAATGTTGCACTTATCTTTGGTTATGGCTGGTTTGACCTGGGCAAAATTGTAACCTAGGTGAAGTTAAACTCTGATATTCTGATAACTCAGAGCAATAATCACTCTGAGATAAGTGAGTGTCCCAGTGGGGTGCCTTTTGTGGTCCTAGGCCCCCTCACTGGGACACTCACTTAACTCTTCCCGCCTTGTAGAACTCAAAGCCCAGAGCTTTCTTAACCTCTTTTTCTCTGTTTTCACTTCTCACATCCTGTTGTGCTCTACAGTTATCTAATAACTTACTGCTGACATGTCTGAACTTTTGTATTTTAATAGGGACCTTTCCAGAACCAATGGGATTATCTTCAAAAGTAGTGGAGGTGGTATCTGAGGTAGGTGCCTTTAAGCCCACGTCCGCTCTGCCTACACACAAGGATAGCTTTGCTTGGTCTACAGCACAATGTTCTTTAACTTTAATCTAAAAACTCAACTCTATCCATTCATAAAAAAATGTGGAAATTCTTTATAAAACACAACAGGGAGTCCTCAGTATTGATGTGAAAATGAGAAGGATGATATCCTCTCAGCAGTAAATCATTCTTACACCTGCAGTATGTTAGACACTGTGCTGGAGAATCACAGATACATAAACTATGGTGTTTGCTTTCAAGGCACTGGCTATTTGGTAGGAAATACAGACTTACGAATAAATCATTGCAATACAATACTACAAATGCTTTAGTGAGGTAATAGATACATAGATGATGCAAAGGAAGGAATGGTTAACTACTGGGTGGGACAGACAAGGCTTCATTGGACATTTTTGAGCTAGATTTTGAGAAATGAGCTTTTCAGTAGGGGAAAGCAATGTGGAGTTTTGCACTAAGGCAAGATGGCATGAAACACATTTGTCTTGAATTTTAAATAAGGAACTCGTCTTGCAAAGAATGGAAGGCAATGGAAAATCCATTTGGCAGTGTCAGTAACCACATCTAATATGCAGTGGGGAGTGGCAGTGAATCAAGCTTCACCTCCGGTAATCAGAGACTTTGGTAGTGGTCAGTGGAGTCCTTGTTGGTGGATTCAGTTGCATGCTCACAGCTGCTGTTCTGCCTACCTATCTTCACTTTGAACTGCCATTTTCTGTAGCTGCATTCCAGCCTTCCTGAGCATTGTCTTAGTTACTCAATTTTCTTTCAGTAGTTTTTTTCTGCTTAAATTAGCAAGAGTTGATTTCTATTGTACCTAGATACCTTGGCTGATATAGCATTAAAGAACTGTGATACTGATTTTTGTTGTTGCTTGTTTTTTCAGGAGTGGACCAGTTCAAAGTGATATGCTCTTGGGTATGAATGACTAAAAGAGTGATATAAAAGGGATATAGACTCCCTACAATTGGAGAGGTCTGTGGGACTAGGGTATTGGGAAAGTTGTGTATATAAGCGCTGGAGATACTCATGATCATTACTGTATTTGTAATGAGAGTTTCAGTGTTCTTAATGAATTTAGATCATAAGAGGATCAAAAATGACAGATAAAGGAAATGTTGAGATTATGTAGCCAAGTGTCATGAGCCTAAAAAGTAATTTCAAGAAAGTGATATTATAGTTTAAAAGAAGAAATAGGAGTTGAGATGAATGTCTACTCTCCTCCCAGCCCTCGTGGTGCTTAGGACAATTGAGAAAGCTATAGAAAAGTATATGAGCATTCTGTGAATAAGTAGAAGGTGCAGAATAAGACAGCAATGGGAGAATTAGAGGGAAGAAGTATAGAATTATATTGGAATAAAATTCAAAACATGAGAGAATATAGAAATGGAGTTTATTTGGCCAGTATCTTTGGTTACCAAGAATGAGCAGCATAGTAGGATAGTAGGATTAAGTAGGTACAGTGTTTTTGGATGGAATGGTGTTTTTTTGCTGGTTAGCCTAGCTTTAGACCAGGGTTTCTCAACCTCAGTAGTACTGACATTTTGAGGCTGATAACTCTTTGTTGTGGGGGGAGGAGGGCTGGTTTTTGCACTTTAGCATGAATAGCACCATACCTGGCCTTTTCCCACTAGGTGACAATAGCACCCTTCTCCCAGATATGACAACCAAGATGTCTTGACACATTGCCAAACACCCTAGGTTGGAAACCATGGGCTAATCTCTGCCAGTTTTAAGGAAAGGGCAATTCAGTCTGAAATATTAATCACAACCTTTATTTTAAGTTCTTGCCTTAGGGGTAGGACTTGTGCATTGGAAGAAAAAAGTGATATGTAGAAGCCTAATTCAAAAAATGCCACCAATTTCCTACTGCCTACAGAATGAAATTCAGGTTTAGTACATTGGTTACCTTTTCTCAATTACTTCTGCTCTTTAGACCCACATCCATCTTTACCTGTCTGTCAACCTTCCATTCATGCATTTTTCCAAATAGTCCTTTATAATTTCTCACTTTACTTTTGCTCAAGCTATTGTCTGCATATTTCCCCACCATCATCTTCCAAAGAAATCCACCTCTTAAGGCACATCTCAAATGATATCTCTGCCATGAAGCCTTCTCTAATTCCACTGGTAGGATTTAATTTTTCTCACCTGTGCACTGACATAGTACTTTGCACTTTTGTACTATTTGTTACATTAGTCCTTTTTAAAAAAATTTTTTTGGCCATGCCGCGAAGCATGTGGGATCTTAGTTCCCTGACCAGGGATCGAACCTGCACCCCCTGCACTGGCAGTGCAGAGTCTTAACTGCTGGCTGCCTGGGAAGTCCCCGTTAGTCATTTTTATTGATGGTATGGGTTTTTTTGTGGAACACAATATCTTCATATAAAGTACAGATTCAGTTCTTTAATTTCAGAAAGTTTTCTTGTATTATATCTTGAAATTTTTTTCTGTGCCATTTGTTTATTTTCTTACTTCAGAGAAACCAGTAATATTTAGATATGATCATATTTGTATTTCATATCTATTATTTTCTAATTGTTTTAATCATTTTGATTTTTTTCTTTATGAATTTACTGTGATCATATCAAGTGCTGGTTCTAAGGTCCTACTTTAGATTTTAGCTTTATTGACATACTTTATTAAACATTTTACTTATTGCATTATAATGGTGCTAGTTTTATGTGCTTATTGAGAAGTAAAAGAGAAGTCCTAAGAAATCCAAATAAAATCCCTTCATCCCAGGACATAAGTAAAAATGTTAAAGACATTTTCTCTATTCTTTTAAATTTAATTATAAAATGGTTTTCTTCAATCTGTGTCCTTAACACTACAATTACCCTCTTATTTTATTCTGCTTTTTAAAAAATAAGTTCATCTTTGTGGATTTTAAAAAAATCCAATTTGTGTTCTGATTAGGTAATGATATAGAACAAAGCACTCATGGAGAATCTCTTCATTATCTTTATCTTTTTTCTATTATTTTCCTTTCTATCTCTTTTACTTCTTCTCCCCCTCCTTTCCTTCTTCCTCCTCCTTTTTTCCTCCCTTCAACTCTTGTGGTTTACATATATGACATCATTTCTTTTAACCTGTTGGTGTTTAACATGGTCAGCCCCATCAAAGCTCACTTTGACTTCTTCCTCACTTTATATGATACCTCATCATCTTTCAGATACCTAGTTTGATGACTTAACATTTCATGCTCAACTGATTCTTCTAACACCTGAGGATGTATGGCAGGATGCTTGGCCATTACCTGAACGTGTGTACCATTTGTTTGGAGAACTCAAGTCCCCTCTCTCTTATCTGAGATTTCTTTTTTTTTCTTTCTTTCTCTTTTTTAAAGAACCAATTTTTTTTTTTCTGGTCACACCACATGTGGGATTTTAGTTCTCAGATTGAACCCATTCCCCCTGCAGTGGAAGTGCAGAGTCTTAACCACTGGACCACCAGGGAAGTCCTCTTTGCTCTTCTGAGACACATTCATGCCACTTAGTTAAGAATATATTTTACCCCTTTGGGACAATTTTAAAATGATTCCACAGACTCATTGTGGAACCCAAAAGTTTTTGCTTATTTTTAAAAATTAAAGTGGTCCATCTTCCCTTTCTATGATTAACAACTGTTGCCACTGCATCCCCAGCTTCAGGTAAAATGATGCCAGAGGTTTTAAAGTACTGAGAGAGACTGAGACACCAGCAATGAATCCCTTGGAGTGTGAGGGTGGGGAAAGAAACATCACCTGACAACTCTTTTACCTGGTCTCTTTGCCTTGAATCATCTTGTCACTTATGTTCTATTTTTTCCTTCTATAATTAGGTTTTTCTGATTATGACTTTATGCACTGCTTGGCTACACCAAATTCGGAGGTTTTAGAGATACAATTTACTCACGCTGCTACTGAGTTCCAGAGCTGATAAACAGGTACATAAGCTGTTCAGAGTTTTTCCCATTTCTTTTTCTTCTCAGCCTCTCAGTATTCTCCCCCAAATGTGAGAGATTTCCTGGTTTAATAAGAATTCCCAGGACTTTGTCTTTTTGCATTTCTTTCCTCTGACATGCTTCTGGGTTGGGTTGGAATGGAGAAGGTGAAACAGCTCAATCCTCATAGTGTAAAAGTAGCCATAGATGGTGCTTAAACAAACAGGTGTGTCTATGTTCCAATAAAATTTTATTTACAAAAAAAAAAAAGAAAGGGTAAATTTAGAATTATGTCCAGCTGTAAAATAGTCTTTTGTCTCTTTCAATGGATACTATCTCTTAAAAAGCTTTAGTGATACATAATTGACATTCAATGAATTGCACATACTTAAAGAATATAATTTTATGTGTTTGACATGTACATACCCATGAATCTATCACCATAATCAAGATAATTGTACCTCTATCACTGACCAAAGTTTCTCATGTCTTTTTGTAATTTCTTCCTCCTATCACTCCCTGGTAACCTCTCCTTTCCCCATTACTAGACAACCACTGTCACAATAGATTGGATTGTATTTACTAGATTTTTATAAATGAAATCACACAAAATGCAATCTTTTTATCAGATTTCTTTAATTCAGCAAAATTATCTGAAGATTCATTGATGTTCTAGTATGTATCAGTAGTTTATTCTTTTGTTTATTAGTTTATTGTAGATCTTAGTTATTGTAGTATGTATCAATAGTTTATTCCAGGTTTTGACTAGGCTATTCTAATAAAGTTGCTATGGCAGTCATATAAAATCTAGGTATAGCCATATATTTTAATTTTTTCTTAGGCAAACCCAGGAGTGAAATGGCTGGATCATATAGTAGGTGTGTAAATTTAACTACAAAAGACTGCCAAACTTTTCTAGAGTGGTAGTACCTCTTCAGATTCCTATCAGCAGTGTATGAGAGTTACAGTTCATCTGTGTCGTCACCAGTACTTGGCATGAACAATCTTTCTAATATTAGCAATTCCCAAAGGTGTGTAATGGTATCTCATTGTAGTTTTAAATTGCATTTATCTATGATTAATGATATTGAGCATCTTTTTATGTTCTCAATTGGCATCTATGTATCTTCTTTGGTAAAGTGTCTGTTCAAATTTTTGTCTTTTTTAAAAAATTGGCTTGTCTCTTTTCTTAATATTGAGGTTTGAGAGCTCTTTTTTTTTTGCGGTACGCGGGCCTCCCACTGCTGTGTCCCCCCCCCACCCGGCCACGGAGCACAGGCTCCGGACGCGCAGGCTCACCGGCCACGGCTCACAGGCCCAGCTGCTCCGCGGCACGTGGGATCTTCCCGGACCGGGGCACGAACCTGCGTCCCCTGCATCGGCAGGCGGACTCTCAACCACTGCACCACCAGGGAAGCCCTGAGAGCTCTTTTAAACATTCTAGATGCTACTCCTTTATCAGATATATGACTTGCAAATATTTTCTCTCAGCCTCATTTACAAGTATATTAAGTCAATGAAACTTGTCCCACAGGTAAACGATATTCTGTTCATTAAAAAAAATTCTAATTTCTCTTTGTATTTCATTTTGGATAGTTTCTATTGCTGTGTCTTTAAATTTACTAATCTTTTGTTCTGCAATGTCTAAAATGTAATCCTAGACAGTGTACTTTTTATTGCATGCTTTGTATTTTTCATCTCTAAAAGTTTGATTTGAGTCTTTTAAAATATATTTATCCATATAACTTTTTGAACATATGGAAAACAGATTTTTCTCCTTTATGAGGTTGATTTCCCTGCTTTTTTACATACTTGATGATTTTTTATTGATTGGCAGACATTGTGAATTTTATCTTACTGGGTACTGGATACTTTTGTATTCCTGTAAATAGCCTTGAGCTTTGCTCTCTTTGAAACATTTGATCCTTTCAGATCTTGCTTTCTCGCTTTGTTAGATGGGACTGCAACAGCGCTCAGTCTATAGCGAAGTTTTCCCCTACTGAGGTAAGACACGTCAGTGTACTCTGCTTTATGCCCTTATTATGAAGTTTTCCAGTCTGGCTGTAGGAAAAGACTAATTTCTGGCTCTGTGGAAGGTGCTCGTTCCCCAGCCTCAGGTAATTTTACACATGTGTGGGCTAATAAGTACTCAGCTGAATATTCAAGGGGGACCCTGTGGAGGTCATCAAAGTTTTCTCAGTGTATAGTTCCTTCCTCTTTTGCACTCTGTCCTTTGAACTCTAGCCTCCTTGCTCTACCTAAACTCTCAACTCCAACTGTTCACCTCATAGATCCTGCCGATCTCTGCCTGAGATCCCCCTTCCTGGGCAGCAACCTGGGTATGTTCTCACAGCTAACTTGGGCAATCAAAGGGCTCACTTTATTTGCTTCCCATCTCTCAGGGATCACTGAACGTTGTGGCTTGCAGGCCAGTGACTTGAAAACTGTTGTTGCCTATAATTTCATGATTTTTTTGTCAGATATGGAAGGAATACTCTTTTTTTTGTTTGTTTTTGGAGATTATGACATGAGGTATGCTGTTCTAAATGTTTGTTGCTGTTAGTAAAATTTTTATTAAATTTTAACAAAAACAATATAGTTATTAGGGGAAAGCAACTCTGTATCTGCTTTTTATCTAATATTTCGATTGATCACACATCTATTTTTCTGACTAGATTTGTAATTCTGATATCAGCTTGGGGGGTACTCTGTTCCTTAAAGTATAAACAAGACTGTCTTGAACTTAAAATGTGTAATGCTCTTCACTTAGAACTTATGCTTTAGTGCACAAAGGTTGAAACTGCTCTTGGGCATGAAAAGGAAGGAAGGCACAAAGGAAGAAGGGAAGAAAGTTCTGTTGGTCTGTCTAATCTTGTAAAACCATTGTGGAAAATTCTACTTGGGGAAATTGACATACATGTAGAAAATGTCAATGTAATGAATCCAAGCTGTGCTATTGTGAAATAATAAAAATTATATATATATATATATATATATATATATATATATATATATATTTAGTCTTTGTTTCTTGTTTCTGGCACAGAGCTCCTAACACCCTTAGAATTTCCTGAGTGATATGGAAGAAAGGAACATCTTTTTTTATTCATAATAAGCTTGTTTCAACCATATCTGAATTTATGCTAATGAAGTTACTCTTAGAGGATGGAGGATGGTTGCCAGAAACACCAAGGCATGATTAGAGTATTGCAACTTTCAGCTCCATCCTCTGATCTTCAGGAAAGTAAGAGGAGCTGGAGACCGACTTAGGCACCAATGGTCAATGATGTAATCAACCGTGTCTATGCAATGAAACCTCTATAAAAACACTAAGTGATGAGGTTTGGAACATCTGAGTGGCTGAAAACATCAAGGTGCTTGGAGGATGGCATGCCAGGAGATGGTGCAGAAGCTCTTCCCCATGTTCCCTTCCCCATACTTTGTCCTATGCAGCTCTTCCATTTAGCTGTTCTGAGTTGTATCTTTTTCTAATAAACTGGTAACAGTAAGTGAAGAGTTTTCCTGAGTTCTGTGAACCGTTATAGCAAATTATCAAACAGAAGGAAGGGTCTTGGAAACCCCTGAGTTATAGTTAGTCAGATGTATGGGAGGCTCAGACTTGTGACTGGTGACTGAAGTGGAGACAGTCCTGGGGGACTAAGCCCTTAACCTGTGGGGTCTGTACTAACTCCACGTAGTTAGTTAGTGTAGTTAGTGTTAGTATAGTTAGTGTAGTTAGTGTTACAATGAATTAAACTTTAAGACACTCAGTTGCTATCCACAGAGAACTGGAGAATTGCTTGGTGTGGAAAACCAACACATTCAGTGTCAGAAGTCTTGTGAGTACAGAAAAAGAGTTTTTTCTTTTACAGGGAACGTAGTGCTGATGTTCTCATTTTTGTCTGCTCAATAGCTTCTCTTCTTTTTCATTGAGGTTACAGATCTCAGTTCCTGGGCCAAAGACATGTACCAATCTATCCTACTGTCCCTGATCACATGGATGGTACATGGAGATAGTGAGATTGGAGAGAAGTAAGTGCTCTTGACATAGGAAAAGTTAATTCTCTCCTCTGTATTCTGAGAATTTAAGGCTTGAGCAGACACATGAAAAGAAATGGTAGTGGTATTGGTGCTGATTCATTTGATGCCAACTTTCTAGAGAGAAAGATCCTCATCTTCCAAGGGTTTTTAAAACTGCTTAATCCGGAATCCGTTTTATAAATTCCATTTTTGTTATATTAACCAGATTTCATTTCTGCTTGCTTGAAATCAAAGAATTTCTTCTAGTATAAGTTATAAGCAATTTGGTATCATGAGAAGATAAAGTGAATGTATGATGAAAACTAAAGTTAAATAGGTAGGTGGGGCCAGATCATGGAGGGCTTCATATTTTATGTTGTGGTATTTGGCCTTTATTTTGTAGCCTACAGAGTTTTAAGTAGATTCCTAAGTCACTGTCTAATTTTAGTTTTGATCAATCACTCTGATAGCAGTGTCAAAGATGGATTTGAGGAGGATGAGCCTTGAGATAGAATGATCAGTTAGAGATTACTTAAGCTAAGCGATATTGAAGACATGAACTAGAGTATTAGTTTTCCATTGCTGCCATAACAAATTACCACAAACTTAGCAGAAGACCATTATAAAATTAAGCAAGTAGATTTTCATATTTGTTATTTGCTCTAATTTTATTACTGCAAGAAGAAAAACAATACCAATTCTCTACTGTCTTTTCCAGAAAATAGAAGCAAAGTGAATACTTCCTAACTCATCCTATGAGGCCAGTTTTACCCTAATATGAAAATCATATAAAGAAATCACACAGAAAGAAAACTACAGACTAATATGTCTCATGAACATTAAAATTCTCAATGATATATTAGCAAGTCTAAACAACAACAAACCCTCCCCTTCCCCACCAAAAAGAATTACATACCTTGACCAAGTGGTATTTATTCCAGGTAGATAAGGCTGGTTCAACACCTGAAAATTAATTAATGAAATCAGTCACATCAGCAGGCTAAAGAAGAAAACTCATATAGTTATATCAATAGATGTAGGAAAAGCCTTTGACAAAAATCTAACATCCTTTATTCAAACTCTAGGGAAACTAAGAATAGCAAGGAACTTCTTCAACTGGATAAAGAACATCTACAAAACCCCACAGCTAACAACATACTTAATGGTGAGAAATTAGATGCTTTCCCCTAAAGATTAAGAACAAGTCAAGGATATCTTTTCTTACCATTTCTATTTAATATCATATTGGAAGTCTTACATAATTCAGTAAGATAGGAAAAGGAGATAAAGTTAAACAGATTGAGAAGGAGAAATAAAACTGTCTGCAGATGACATGAATGTCTGTGTAGAAAATGCCAAAGAATCAACAACAGCAACAACAAATTCCTGGAGCTAATAAGTGAATATAGCAAAGTTGCAGGATACAAATATAATATACAAATTTTAGTATACAAATGTCAGTGGTTTTTTATGTACCTGGTGTTAACAATTGGAATTTAAAATTAAAAATATAGTGCCATTTTATTAGCACCAAAATTAAATATTTGATATAAATATAACAAAATATGCACAAGATCTATATAAAGAAAACTACAAAACTCCAATAAAAGAAATAAAGGAAGAACTAAATAAATGAAGAGATATTTCATGTTCCTGGACAGAAGGACTCAACATTGTTAAGATGTCAGTTCTTCTAACCTGATCTATACATGCAAGCAATCCCAATAAAAATTTAAGCAACTTATTTTTTGGATATTGACAAATTGATTCCAAAATGTATATGCAAGAGCAAAAGATCCTGAATAGCCAATGCAATATTAAAGAAGAGGTCAAAGTTGGAGAATTGACACCACCCAACCTCAAGACTTACTATAGAACCATGATAACCAAGACAGTGTGGTATCGGTGAAAGAATAGACAAATCGGTAATGAAACAGAATAGTTAGCCCTAAAATAGACACACACACATATGGTCAACTGATCTTTGTCAAAAGAGTAAAGGCAATTCAATAGAGAAAGGATAGTCTTTGTATTGATAATAAATGGTGCTGGAACAACCGGACCTCTACATGCAAAAAAACAAATATCTAGACACTGACCTTACACATATTACCAAAATTAGTTCAAAATGGATCATAGACCTAACTGTAAAATGCAAAACTATAAAACTTTTAGAAGATAACATCAGAGGAAATTTAGGTAATTTGAGGTTTGACAAGTTTTGTTCACCAAAAAAAATATCTATGAATTAAAAAATTGGTAAGTTGGACTTCACTGAATTAAAAACTGCTCTGTGAAAGACAATGTCAAAATAATGAGAATACAAGCTACAGACTGGGAGAATTTGCAAAAGACATCTGATAAAGAACTGTTATCCAAAATTTGCAGAGTTCTTAAAACTCAAAATAAGAAAAAAAGCAACCCAATTTAAAAATAAGCAAAAGCCTGAACAGACACCTTACCAAAGAAGATATACAAATGGCAGTAAGCTTATGAAAAGATGCTCAACATCATATGTCATGAAGGAATTACAAATTAAAACAAGAATGAGTTACTACTACCTGCTTATTAGAAGAGCTAAAATTTAAAAAACTGATAATACCAAATTCTGGCAAAGATATGGAGCAACGGGAACTCTCATTCATTGCTGGTGGGGAGATCTGGCAGATTCTTACAAAGCTAAATGTAGTCTTATTATGTGATTCTTATGTGATCCAACAATGTGCTCCGAGGTATTTACCTAAATGAGTTGGAAACTTATATCCACACATAAAACTGCACACAAATGTTTATAGAAGCTGTATTCATTATTGCTAAAAACTGGAAGCAACCAAGATGTCCTTTAAAGGTAAATGGGTAAACAAATTTTAGTGCACCAATACATTGGAATACCATTCAGCAATAAAAAAAAATGAGTGATCGAGCCAGGAAAAGATACTGAGGAATTTTTAGTGCACACTGTTTAGTGAAAGAGGCTATAATGAAAAGGCTATATACTATATGATTCTAACTATATGATATTCTGAAAAAGGCAAGATCATAGAGACAATAAAAAGATTAATGGTTGTCAGGGTTTTAAGGGGAGAAGAGGGTTGAATAGATGGAGCACTGGGAATTTATAGGGCAGTGAATCTATTCTTTATGATACTTTAATG
Organism: Aethalodelphis obliquidens; assembly: GCF_003676395.1. Classification (NCBI taxonomy): domain Eukaryota; kingdom Metazoa; phylum Chordata; class Mammalia; order Artiodactyla; family Delphinidae; genus Aethalodelphis; species Aethalodelphis obliquidens. The sequence goes on along the minus strand of NW_020837980.1, from coordinate 15,005,317 downwards.
GTGATTACATGACATTATGCATTGGTTGAAACCCATAGAACTGTACAAAACAAACAGTGAATGCTAATGTAAACTATAGACTTAGTTAATTATAATGTATCAATAGTGGTACATCAATTGTAATAAATGTACTGTCCTAATGAAAGAGATGTCAGTAATAGGGAAACTTTGAGAAGGGTAGAGAATAGAACCTATGGGAATGCTCTGTACTATCTGCTCAATTTACTGTAAACCTAAAACTGCTCTAAAAAGTAAAGTCTGTTAACTAAAAAAAAAAAAAAAAAAAAAAAAGAATCAAGGTGTTGGAAGGCTATGTTCCTTTCCAAAGGCTCCAGGACTCGATTTTTCAGCTTTCAGAGGCCATCCACATACCTTGGTTTGTGGCCCATTCTTGATCTTCAAAGCCAGCCATATAGCTTCTCTCTGAACCTACTTTCATCATCACATCTCTGTCTCTGACCATAGCTGGAAGAGGTTCTCCACGTTTAAAGATTCATATGATTAAATTGCACCTACATGGATAATCCAAGAAAATCACTCCATCTCATGACCTTTAACCTTATTCACATTTGTAAAGTCCTTTTTGCCATGTAAGGTAACATATTTGCATGTTGTTGGGATCAGGATCTACATCTTTAGGGAACTGTTATTCTGCCTACCACAATTAGGCAAGTAGTAAAAGAATGAAAGAAGAAGGTAGATTCTAGAAATATTTAGAAAGAAAAATGTAGAGGACTTTGTGTTTGGATGTGTGCATGAAGCATTTGTGGTCTCTAGGAGGAAGAAGAGGAACAGGTCCATCATCACTTCCAGGTTATTGACTTGAGGACATGGTGGTGAGTAATCCACTGGGACTTCCTACATGGCTTCATGGTCCTTTCAGGACAACATAATTAAGAAGCAAACCAGAAACACTGACTCATAGACTTTTAGGAAAATTTATTGATTTCATAATTCCTGGCTGATACTTTGTGGATTGTAGCATAGATATTTCTGACCTAACACAAAAATGAAAAATTTGAAAAAGGTTTTTATAATACAAAAGATAAATTTTTCCCCTGTTAAAACATTTTATAATCCCCTCAAAGTTTCAGTTTCTCCTTACCACCATGTTTATCAAGGTCGTGACCTGGTGAACCCATAACTGACATTTTTGCCCCTAATTAGGAATGTTTAATGTCTTCCCCTAGAGATTAGAACTTTATAATATGGTCCTTGCTCACTTTTCCAATTTCAGCTCTAACACCTTTCCTCTAACTTGTTCCTGGTTTTAGACACACTGAACTTCTTTCATTTCTTTCATTGAGCCTCTTGTCTCTAATCTTTACACACACTGTTCCTTCTGCACAGACAGCTCTTCTCACCTCTGGTTGGCTAATTCCTTTGGGTCTCCCTTCAGAAGTTACTTCTTCCAGAGGCCTTTCCTAACCTTCTGAATCTGAGTTAGGTGGTCTGCTTGTTCTGTGACAACCATCTGTATATTTTCTATTATAGCGCTTATTATCCTAAAAAGTCATTGCCAGTTTAATTGTTTCCATCAGTAGACTAAAAACTATGTGCTGGCAGAGACCATACCTCTTTTGCTTAACATTTTATTCCAGGTGTCCAGCATATAGTGGATGACGCAGAAACATTAAATCAGAATATTAGGGGGTGGTGTGTTGGGCATCAGTATTTTCCAAAAGCTCCCTAGGTAATGCCAATGTATGACTGGGGTGAAGAAACACTGATATATTCCTCTCTCATTGTAGTAATTTCCCATCCTCTCTGCCATGCCAACCAATCCCTAAACTAGGGGATAAACGTTTCTCTAAAGGAAACTAGACTCAAAAGATGTTAAGACTAATTGGGAGAAAGGATAAAAGTCAAAAAATTGATTTTGAGAGAAACTTGTTAAGTTCACTTTTAGAATGAGTTTTAGATTGCTGTATGTTTAATAGATAAGTTTGATATATATCCTGAAGTTCAAAGGAGACATAGGTCAAGGCTGCTGGTACATATTTAGATAGAAGTCTGTAAGGTTTTTATTCGATGAGGGCTATTAATAATTTTTGTCAGAGTAATTTCATTTGGAGGAGTAGAGAAAGAAACTAAATTATAGGAAGAAAGAGTAGTCAGCCGGGGTAAACCAATGTCGTAAATAGTTTGTGTAAAGGTAAAAGCTATTGAATAGTAGTTTAAAAGTGTATCAGATTAAAAGAAGAATCTTTCAAAATGATTTTCTTCCTATCCTCTTCCATTTTTTAAAAACAGGAAAGAAGCTTGAAGAGCTTGAAGAATGTTACTATAGAATGAAAGAGTTTGAAGATAGAAGGGTTGGAAGAAATGCCTGGTAGAGGCTATTGTAGAAGGTATGGAAATAAACAAGGTCAAGAGTACAACTGGATGAAGAGGGCCTCCCATTTCGTGCAACTGGAAGTGAAAAGGGAAATTTGAAAAGAAAAATTTGACAAGGATAATCCTGGTAGTCATATCTTTTCTTTTTTTTGAAATAAGAATCAAGATGTTCTATTGAATTAAAATGTATTTTAGACTTAGGGCCATATCTAGTTATTGGATAGTTAATTGGATACTAAATATAACCTCCATTTTTGATAAAATATATGCAGTTCAAATAAGAAGAAATTAAAAGAAGAGAGATGAAACTGAGTTCAACAAAACAAATTGTTTTGCAGAAAGTTATTCCAGTTTTTTTTTTTTAACAACTTACAGTTGGCAAAAGTTCAGTGCATTCGATTTTGCTTTTAATTTCAAGGAATACATCAGACTTCTCTCAGCCATCCCCTTCTCCCCAAGATTATTCTCCATCTCTAAATTTCATTTCAGAAGTTTCATGCTTGATATCAAATTACCTAATACTAATAATTCTTACAATGGTTTAATATGGACTATTAAAATATCTTCAGAATTGGGCTTCCCTGGTGGCGCAGTGGTTGAGAGTCCGCCTGCCGATGCAGGGGACATGGGTTCGTGCCCTGGTCCGGGAAGATCCCACATGCCGCGGAGCGGCTGGGCCCGTGGGCCATGGCCGCTGAGCCTGCGTGTCCGGAGCCTGTGCTCCGCAACGGGAGAGGCCACAACAGTGAGAGGCCCGCGTACCGCAAAAAAAAAAAAAAAAAAAAAAAATCTTCAGAATATAAACTAAAATTGGTCTGAAAATCTATGCATATCATCATCTTCATTGAAAACTACCTCAAGTAGCAGTGATATGTGTTAGAGGTTTTTTTTAAATGATGAAATTATACACATTGCTTATATGATATTTGTGCCAAATGAACTCAGAAAAGAAGGCAGAGAATAAATAACAGAATTCTAAATCATAAAATAGGTAAATCTATTGTTAATTATTTACAATCCTAGAAGCAGCAGAAGTACAGAGACACTGATAATTTAACAGGTTGGGTTATCAAAAATAATTTACAATTTGGATTTGGGCTATGTTTTTGTACTGACAATTGAATAAAGGATTCCTTGATATTCTGGGCAATTCCTTTACATAAAATAATTTTGGAACACTGGAAAAACTTGATTTTGAAGGAGATGATATCCATTACGTATGTATGCATGTATCTCTCTCTCTTTCATCTATATATCCATCTGTCTGTCAGCCATCATTTAACTGATCTATTTATCTCTCTATTTATCTGACTATTCTTTTATTCAGTAGTTATATGCAGTGTACTTGACGCTAAGAATTTTCTGTTTTCCCTCAATCATGCACAAGACCTACTTCCTCAAACCTTCTTAGATCTGGGCATGTGGTTAAGTGTTTGGTTTTCAAAGGTCTTCTCTGTAAATAAAGTCAAGTAAATCTAAGTAAATAAAAGGAGTTCTTCAGTCAACAGATCTGGAATTAGTAGGTGCTAATTGTCAATAGTGATTGTCTAACACATGAATAAAACAAAAGATTTGAGTGTGTGCTATCAACAAGCTCAGAATAAATCAAATGTTTACCAGATTGCAATCTGAAATTTGTCAGATTTCACCAGTATCTTATTATTTCAGTTGATCTTAAGTGAGTAGAAAAATATACTAGAAATCTTACATGACTGTTTTTCCTATTTCCCTTTTGTTGTTAATGATCTTTATTCTATTCAATAAAAATTCCCTTATCACATAATTATTTCATAGGGCATCAATGATTTCTATTTGGATGCTAAACATTCTTTATTTTTTCCTAAATTGAGTTATGTTTACATTTTTCTATGTTTAAGGAGTAAACATGTAAATAAATGAGAAGTTAAGGTTAGTTAAGGTCATAGAAAATGCTTGTGTTAAAGGATTGGAAATAGTTAACAAGGACATTTCCCAAAGTACTTTATCCTCATATTCTGTAACTGTGATTACGGACCGACCTATCTTCATTGTTAATAAATAATGAAGAGAATATGCTTACATTTTAGAAATAAGGATTTCCCAATATTTGAAGTTGTTCCCCATTTTATTGCTTGTTTGGGTTTGCAGAAATATAGTCCACTCCTCTCTAAATGTGCTATTTGGCAAACGTTTATTATAATATAGACTTTAATTTTGTTTGCATGTCATGACATTATTAGAGATTTCTTTGTGACATACATAGTGCAATACAGAATGTTGTTTAGGAATCACTAGCTCAGAAAGGAGAAGAGATAAGTTTATGAAACTAGTTTTATTCAAATTAGATTTTCTTTCAAAAATTTTTAAATGGAAAAGATGGATTCAAATGTTAAACTTGAAAAATATAGCACTTTGCCCTTTCTTAAACCTCATCCTTGAATGTTTATGATATTTAATTTTTAAACTACTTTCTTTATCTTTAGCCTTCATGCATATCAATCTTTTTTTTTGTTTTTTTAATAAATTTTTAAATTTATTTTATTTATTTATTTTTGGCTGCATTGGGTCTTCATTGCTGTGCGCGGGCTTTCTCTAGTTGCGGCGAGCAGGGGCTACTCTTCATTGTGGTAGCTTCTCTTGTTGTAGAGCACGGGCTCTAGGCTTCAGTAGTTGTGGTGCATGGGCTTAGTTGCTCTGCAGCATGAGGGATCTTCCCGGACCAGGGATCGAACCCATGTCCCCTGCATTGGCAGGTGGATTCTTAACCACTGCACCACCAGGGAAATCCCATCAACCTTTTTTTTTTTTTGAATAGCAACTTTATGCCAGTACTAGAGACACAAAGGTATTGAAGTAGAAAGATAAATAAATTAAGTTTATTAAAGTAAAATTTTTTAAGAAATGGATTGCTGGACAGTAAAGAACTAGACCTACATGAATTAAGAAAATCTAAAAAGAAGTGAATTGCAAAAGAATAGGAACAATATGCTACCATTTATGCAAAATTTAAACACACAAAAATAAGAGTACACATTGTTTATGAATTATATATACATGAAGAGAAAGTACGGAAAGTCATTTGGAAGTATAGGGGATAGAAAAGAAACTAGAAAAGTAAGAGGCCATCCAATCACAAAATACTTAGTAAGCCCCAGAAAGGAATTCAGACAATACCCTGAGGGACATGGAGAGTTATTGAAGGGTTTTCAGTGCTTGAGGAGAGGTGCAGGGCCATGCTTGGTATAATTAGGTGAGCATTTTAGAAAGACCACCTGAGCTTCTGTGGAAAGAAAGAAGAGCTTGGATGGGGATAAGACTGGAAAAACAGAGACCAGTTAGGAGGCTGTGGTATTAATCCTGGTGAGAGATGATTGTACCTTGAACTAAGGTAGTTTAGTGAGAAGGAAGAAAGTAAGCAAATTTGAAAGACATTAGAGATTTGATAACAAAGGACTTGATTGACTTGATTTGGTGGGTGAGAAGGGGAAGAAATAAGAATGTCTCCAGCCACCTATGACATGACCTATCCTCTAAATACAATCATTTACATGCTGAGCATGTGTTATGTTAGACCAGGGAGATGTAATTGGCAAAATCCATATTGTGGGTCATGCACCACTCCATGCAGCAAACCTCCCAAGCTCTCTGATGAATAATCTGCCACGGTAGAAAAAGATGGGGAGGGAGGGAAGAGCTTATAGAGCAGTGGTTCTCAACCACAGGTGATTTTGCCCTTCATGGGACATTTGACAGTTTGAAGATATTTTTGGTTATCACAACCTGGGAAGTGCTACTGGAATCTAGATAGAGGGCTAGGATGATACGAAACATCTAACTACACAGGACAGTCTCCCACAGTAATTATCAGCCCCAGATATCAACTGTGTTGATGTTAAAAAAAAAACAACCTCTGTTATTATGAGATTACAAGACACTTAAAAGGCATATCAGCCAACTGCAATTTATGGGCCTTCATAGTGTATTAAAACATGTTTAACGAATTAACAGTTACAACATACTTAGGAACATCGACTGGATATTTTCATATTAATTTATATGATATTTTATTATATTTAAATATGTGTCATTTTACGTAAAATTTAAAATAATCCACTCAGTTTGCCTCTTGGTTTTTAGTTCTGGGTATGGTGAGTTTGGCATATAATAATTATTGATTGTAACCAGCTAAAATCTATTTTTTCCTCTTTAATGTGTTCTATTATTATTATTTTTTGCTTAAAAATCTGTTGCTGTCCCAATGTTATCTATTTTTTTTGTATTTTAAAATAGCTAATTCTATTTAGCTTTTAATTTATTTAAATATTTGTTATGACTTTTTAATAAATAGTTAACTATCTTAGCATTAATATTAAATGATTCATCAGCTTATGATATGCAATATTATCTTAAAATACAACATAATATGTACTAGGATCTGTTTCTGTGCATGCCATTCAATTTACCTGCCAAATTGTGCATCTATGTTGTTGATGCATTTTTATTATATCATTAATGGCCACATTATGATTTACTATATATTAACATGTATTTTATACTTTATATATTTTAGAATATTTTAATATTATTATGTCATTAAAATTAAAATTTTTTCTAGACTCTTTTTACCTTTTGCTTTTTAGATGATTACTAGAATCACTTATTGAAATTGCAAAGTTAATCTTGGAATCATCTCAGATATACAAAGAAATTTGGGAGAGATACATCTTTAAACCATTTTATTTTCTCACTTAGGTAAAAGGTTCACCTCTACATTCTTTTGATTTTCTTTAAAATTCTTAACACATTTTGCAGATTATTTTGATAGATACTGTACATTCATCGTACCGTGAATTTTGTGCTTTGTTTCTATTGTGGATGAGATTTTTAAAGATTTCTAACTGGCTATAATACTTCATAAGAAAGCTACCGAATTTTATATTTTCTTTCTGGTTATTAACATTCACTATTTTTGTTTGATTTAAGAAATTAAATTAATTTTCTTGAATATTCTACTAAGGCAAGCAAATAATTTGCATTTAATAATAGTTTGTACCCATATTTCTGGTAGTTAGATAATTATTATTTTGGCTGTGTTATAACTGAATTCCCCAAATCCAAACATAGGTTGTACTACTGCTTCTTTTTTAAAGCAAAAGTCTTTTGTATGAACATTTAAAGGAAGTTAAAATTACACAATTTAAGTATAATTATATCAGATAATACTCCCTCCATAAGCACAAAAACAAACTAAGCAAAAACTTGAACCACCAAATTCATAATCACCTAAAATTTGTATTCATTAGCTGATTCATTTCTATCACAATGCGATGGTGGTACAACACCCACAAAGAGAAACACTGGAGGTGAGAAACGTTTCTGGCAACAGTAAAAAGTTCTGGCTTGGGGTTGTAAAATAAAGTAGCTCAGTAGGAGCAGAGATGTCTTAGGGGAAGTAAACTGCATAATTTGGCTGGAGAAAAGCTGTACAGATAAAGACAGCATGAAGACACAGTGTAACTGGGTATGTTCAGAAAATTGGTATCAGGATAACTGAAATTCACAAAGATTCCCAGATCTCACTTTGCTTTGCTATGAGGAATACATATTCTATGTTGTCTATGGTATATTTATATAGATTAGTATCTTTCTCAGCTTAAATTTATAAATGGATGTCACATAAAGGTAAGGTTTTCTAAAAGTAGGTATCTCTTAAAAACTTCAGACCTAGTAAAAACAAGTGAAAATACTTTTCCACAATGCTTTCTGGACAAATAAGGAAACGCTTCACTTTCAAAAGCAGTAAGTATTATAAAGTGATGTATACCAAGTAAATGCTAGGATGTTGAATGAACTGTGAATACATGACTTATGTAAATAGCTAGTGTTTGAATACCTCTGATTTTTTTTACAAGATTTTTGTCATATAATCATAATATAAAATAACTAGGCGAAGAAAATTTTATAATAAATTTCCAGTTGAATTATTGCAATGGATATGTTCAAAGAGAATCAAATCTTCATAATAATCTTGTTCAGTTATAGCCCTAATCAAGTTCTCAAATCATGCCTTTCTATAATGTAAGATAAATGATTAAGGGTCTATTTTGTTGTTAATTTCCATTAGCACTGATGAGCGCCAAGCACATGTATCAAAGGAAGAACAGACTCTTTCAGAACTAAGAAATATTCAATATATTAAAGAGGTAAGATATTTAAAACGTCTAGAGTTTAACAGCACTTTCTTCAAGATAATCATCTTAAGTAGAGTACTCAAAGGTGTTGGCAATTCAATCAATAGAAGGCACCCCTTTTCTCTAAACCAGTGCTGAACAATTTCTTCTGAAAATACTGTCATTTGGTTGTACCCAAAGTTTTTCTGCAAATCCTGTCAACTACTTGTAGCCATTGAAGACTTTATAGCACCAGAAAAATAAATGAACATCAGTGCTAAATTGTTCCCTACCAACTTGTGCCTGGTTCTGTCTCAGACATGCATGTAATCTTTCTTATTGAGAAGCTGGCTTATCCTGCCTCCTGTTTTTCTGTTTTAGAAGCAGTTTACAGTCTTTTTATAATAGTGGGGTGAAAAATGTCTTCCTTGTAGGGCTCCGATATACTAGGAATCCTTCACCCTGGCCCTAGAGCTGCCAGCTAATAATTTTATTAAGTAAACTCTAAAAACAGATAATTCTAACAATGTCTGACTATATCTTCCTAATTCTCTTTCCTTGTGAAACATTATGAATGCGTATATGTGGAGCGGAGAAGCTGAAGTGGTGACAACAGTTTCTCTTCACATTATTAATTTTACCAAAGTTTGCTTTCAAAGTCTAGTTATGTGCCATGGCTAATGTTACCCTTTGCTTAAAACTTCCCTTGCTCTAATGTACAGAAAGATATTTCTGCCCAGATAGGTTAGGAATGGTAATAATAGCAAATAAAAACCTAAATTAAGGAAGAGACGGTAAATAAATTTTTAATTATATAAAAGTTAATGCTTATGTTAAGGAACAAAATATTAAAAGTCATTTATACAGAGTGAATTTATATCAGAGCTGAATTTAAAGTTGTGAAGCTTTGAGTGATGTGATAATCATGTTTTTCCCCCTTCAGTTGAACTAGGGGATTGAAATTTATATACTCAATAACTAGAATAGTATCATAAAGGATCAGACCAGAGGAATCTGTCTCTCTCCATTTTTTGCTGTCACTCCCACAGTGATTTTAATATTTTTCCAATGTCTTTGCTGATTTCTTGTGCCAAGCATTGTTTTCAAAAACAGGCGGTTTTGAAATGAGTACTATAAACTGCATGTTTCTTAGCACATACACACATTTTACAGGTACTGCAGTGAAATCTTTAACAACAAGAAATGAAACATATAGAGAGGCGAGTCTCCTGCTAGTTTCAAACTTTACTAAACAGACTTATTGTAAGCCTTAAACTATTTTTATCACTTGACTCAAGCTTTATTATCTCTCTGAAGCATGAAGGAAAAGGGAATCTTTCACAAACCAAACTGACATCACATTTGCTTTATTCGTGGTCTTCAAATGTTTTGGGCAAAATTCCAGAGACACTGATGGATTTTATGCATTTAATTCATGTTAAACTGGACTTGTGATTTATACAGTTACAGTATGCTTGAGATTTTTCCTCTGAGTAGTGGCCAAAAATATTGTTAATTTATTGAAATATCCGCAGAAAGTGATGCATGCATTATGTGAAAACGGTAAAGTAGCTGCAATGAGTCATAAAAATAAATTCAGTGTCTTATAAAAAAAGCAGAAAACTTAAATAAGGACAACTGGTCTTTTCTTGGATCAGATCAGAAATGTGATACATGATATTTTTCTCATGAAACGATTATAGTGTAATTGAAAGAGAAACGAAGCAGTGAGTTGCTCTAGCCGCGTAAGCCTTTTCTGCAGCTGTATATAAACTGTTATAGGCATCTCTTTTTCTGTCTTCATTAAAATGAAATACAGTCATGCACAGTATAAAGGAATTTATCTTTTTCAGATTAGAATTAGAAAAATAATTTTTTAAACACTGCAGTTAAAGAGACACCTATTTATAATCAGTTACTTCATCGGTAAACTCCAGTTAAGGGCACTTATATTGAAGCTAAATATTCTGTTTTAATGAATACTACAAATGATTTCGTAAAACACCCAATCCATTCTTTATTATATGTGACCTAGAGTTATAAAATGACAACATGTAGATTCTATTATAAACCACATATGTTTTTGTGAAATGCAAATGTTTTTTTCTAATGATAAATGAAAAGCATATGTGAAAATTGTAACGGATTTTTTAAAGGATACCATGCGTTCTTTGAGTTGTGATCCCTACACATTTTTCCCTAGCCACCATTCTCTCAGGTGTCTGACATGAAGGTAGCAAACTATTTTCAAGTTAAGTAAACTTCGGGCATCTGATTGATAGAAAGTCAGTCAGATACTTTTTCTCTGGAAAACTGTCTTCCCTTCTCCTTTGCTGAATAATACCCACACATGATATTTGTCACTGTAAGACACACACACTTCACGATGTTTTTGCTAGGAGAGAGAGCTGAAGGTAAACACTAGACCACCAGGGAGTGTCATAAATTTCATTGTTTTTTCCAGAAGAAATGTATTGAATTGTTCATACTTTTCCTAATGCCTGTTAAGTAGTTGACTTAGGCACTCTTGCAATCTCTGCTGATCAATTTTTACTGAATAAAAAAACTTGTCTGTAGTCCACCTCAGTCTTAAACAACAATTACCACGATATCCTAAATAACTAACAAATCAATCCAGACCTTGGAAAACTGTCATAAACTAGTTAATACTTTGTGCAAAAATTCATTATGTAAGCCATTCTTGCATTTGTTATGGAGACGTTGGTTTCTCCTCCTACCTCTAAAGCTAATAAAACTATGAAAATACTTGTAAAATGTCACAATTTTAGGGACATGACCCAGTTAAAAATATTATCAGTGCCACAAGTAATTGAGAATAGAACTTTCTATGAATGAATGACTAACAAGATGGTCATGATAGCCCAATTTGAAAAGGCAATATTTCTGGTGTTTTAACAAAAGAAGCTATACTTTTCAGAGTTTTGTTTTATTTTGAAATATTGATCAACTTAATTCCATTGAATAACCAGCACTTATTAAAACCAATTTTCTCTGATCCTTTGTAATAAATCAACATGAGAACAATTATGAAAGGAGTGGGCCATGATCTAACTGTCATTCTAAGGCAGTCACAATGTTTGTGCAGGTGTGCACTGCCCTGTTCCAAGGGGGTACCATTTACTTGCTGGTTTATGTGTATGGCAGCCCCTCCTCAATGTGGACTTTTGGAGGTATCCAACCTACATGGCCTCATGTGGTCACCCTGAGTTCACTTATTACTTACGAACACCTAAGAATCTTTTTTTTTTTTTTGATGGGGAGAATAGTCCCCTTTTAGCATTAAGGGAATACATCCAGTTTATTAAAAATATGCTTTTCAATTTACATAGTAAAAATTTTAAAATCCTGTTTGAAAATCTGAAGCATATCATTATTTGACAATGAAGCAATCTGTCAGTAATGAAGTATGCAGTAGGGTTTTTTAAATTTTAAATTTGCTGTCCTGACTTTTAATAATCTTTGCCTAAATTGACTGTATTTAATTTTTAATTCTTTTACAAAATGTCAGAACTTTGGTAATGCTTCTCTTATGGCTACCTTTCTTTTACATTGAAAAATATAACTAAAATTAATGTGTTAACATGAAGAAAAAAAAAACAACAAAAAAACTATGCTGCCCAGAATCTTCATCAGAAAACTGAGAAGATGCCAGTACAGTTTGAGAACAATAGAGTTAAATCTTAGAAAAAATATGGTTGAAGGAAACCTCTAGAGGTTATCTTTCTGCTTCATCCTGCTGGCTTCAGGCAAACTTTACCTAAACTATTGTAGGCAGATGAGTATCTGGACTGTTTTTAAAGATTTTGAGGGAAGTAATTCCATAATCTTTTAATATCCTTTTTATATCTAATCTATTTGTCCATTTAATTTAGTTTATCTTCAGCAGACATGGATAATGTTACCCTTTACAATATAATTCATCATAACCTTGATAATTGAGGTAATGTTTATATATGAAAGAAAAGATGGCAATCTCTTCATAGAGAAAAGAGTACTGTTATTATAATTTTAAATATTGACTTTAACATTAGTTGTCAATGTCAGAGAGGAATAAAATTGTGAATTTTGAGACCAACTGGAGCCAAAGATCAAATTCCAATTTTTTTTTTTTGCAGTACGTGGGCCTCTCACTGTTGTGGCCTCTCCCGTTGAGGAGCACAGGCTCCAGACGCACAGGCTCAGCGGCCATGGCTCCCGGACCCAGCCGCTCCGCGGCATGTGGGATCTTCCCGGACCGGGGCACGAACCCGTGTCCCCTGCATAGGCAGGCGGACTCTCAACCACTGCGCCACCAGGGAAGCCTCAAATTCAGTTTTTTTAATGAGAAAATAATGCTACCTTCAGAAGTGTATCTAACATTTTTTCATACTGAAAACAAATTCTACTTTCAAACATGGATAGAACTTTGCACAATAGTTGTTATAACTACAGTAGCTACTTCTAAGGGTTCTGTAGAATTCTGGTTTTCAGTGCCTTCATATTTAGTGTTTAGTACTATTTGTGCTGCATTAGTAACATATTTATAACTCTTCCTACACATTATCACCCTTCTAATTATCATTAATACATGAACTGATGAATATTAATTCAGTTTCAAACGTTTGAAATCAAAGAACCTTATATTTTTACCTTTCCAAAATTTTCCTATAATTTTAACAATGGCAAATTAGTCTATAAATTTTAAAGGTATGACTATGAAATAAAGACATTAAATTTATGTTATATGTAAATCTGTGTGGTCCTCTTCTAAGAAGTTAGATTAGTAGACTGTATGTTTTTCAGTTATAATAAAACTCTCATTTGAATCCGGCCATGTCTTATTTCTTTAACATTGGGCCAGCCAGATAGTTTAAATGAGTGAAGTTGGATGGATGGAAAAAAACTAACCACCAAAAATATAATACAAATAATAAAAATATTATTTTTATTGTGTAATATTCTATAGATATAACATTAGATATGTTATTTTACTTTTAGCTAAAATGGAAGCAAATATATAAACTATTAAATAAGTTCAATGATTAAAATTTTCTTTTTTTAATTCATTACTCTTTGGTTTGGGTCCAAAAAGTGTTTCTAAAACTAGAACTACCATATGACCCAGCAATCCCACTCCTGGGCATATATCCTGAGAAAACCATAACTCAAAAAGATACATGCACCCCAATGTTCATTTCAGCACTATTTACAAAAGCCAGGACATGCAAGCAACCTAAATGTCTATTGACAGGTGAATGGATAAAGAAGATGTGGTACATATATACAATGGAATATTACTCAGCCATAAAAATGAACGAAATTGAGTTATTTGTAGTGAGGTGGATGGACCTAGAGTCTGTCATACAGAGTGAAGTAAGTCAGGAAGAGAAAAACAAATATCATAGGTTAACGCATATATGTGAAATCTAGAAAAATGGTACAGATGAACCTATTTGCAGGGCAGGAATAGAGATGTGGATGTAGAGAACAAACATGTGGACATGGGGGGTGGGTGGGATGAACTGGGAGATTGGGATTGACATATGTGCACTGCCATGTGTAAAGCAGATAGCTAGTGGGAACCTGCTGTATAGCGCAGGGAGCGCAGCTCAATGCTCTGTGGTGATCTAGATGGGGGGGATGGGGGGTGGGTGGGAGGGAGATCCAAGAGGGAGGGGAGATAGGTATACATATAGCTGATTCACTTTGTTGTACAGAACCTAACACAACATTGTAAAGCAACTATACCCCAATTTGAAAAAAAATGTTTCACTTTTTCTTCTGTTCTAGTGTCAACATTTGGTTTTGTGTATTCTGTTGTAAGGCATCTTTTAATTTTAAATGATGCTTAGTTTTCTTCAGTTCACTGTGGAAAATAGATGTTCTCAAATATAGCTACTTCCAAACATGTATAGAAACTTTGCACAAGAATTTCTATAATTTGTAGAATTCTGGTTTTCAGTGTCACCATATTTGAAGTTTTAAAACTGTATTGCATGCTGGTTCAGTACTAAATCATTTGTAATTCTTCATTCATGCTATCTCTTTATGTTTTTAAAGAATTTGGTCTTTAAATACATAATTTGGGGAATGTATTTCAGGCAATTCCTTTTGTGTTCCTTTTGTGTAGAACAATCTTAGCATAGGAATATGAACCAAATGTTCAGTGCCATTTTAATCTACCAAAGATAAAACTTCTCTAAGAATGAGTTACTCAAATCATAAGTTTGCGTAACTAGTGCAAAAATTATTGCAAAGAAATTTAAACAATTTTGATGTTTAAAATATCAACCTAAAAAAAGCCAAGTTTTTAATTGGGTTTTAACTGATGACAGGTGGTAATTTGCCTGAATGTCAAGAACAAGAAACTATTTTCAATCTTGTGTGTGTGTATGCAGATATGTGTGTGTATGTAGGTGTCTATATATACATCTTTAGCATCATGCCATATGCAAGCTACCAATCCGTGTGTAGTACAGCTGTCTAGTAACTGGGCCTCCATTTCATCAAGCAAGGCATCAAAACATCAGTAGTTCAAGCCACGGAAGCAAATCCAGGGAGAAGTTCTTCCTTACTATGCTCATGATGTGTTCAATTGTTAACATTTTTAGCTCAGAGAGGTACCTCATAAATGATACAGTGAACACGTGTACACTTTCTGTCCTTGTATAAAACACTGCTGTCTATTGTTTAAGTTTCATACTACCGCAAGGACAATATCCTTATTCATGCTCACCCACGAAATTACTACATTCACCTCTTGAGGGTTTTTCTCACAAAGTAAATATTTTTTTGAATTTGTGTCTACCATTGCACCACACACCAAAGTATTTTGGTCAGATCAAAGTCCTCATCTATAGCATGAATAATATAACCAAATAGGTGTTACTGTTTATATTTAGGCTATCATCAGCTGCAATAGAGAGCTCAGAAATACTGTAACCTTTTCATATACTCTGTCCTGTAAGTTCTCAAGTCGATCTTTTACACTCTGAACTGTATTTCTAACTGGACTTACGTTTGCAAATACGTGTTTCTGTTTGGGGCTTATAGTTTCTGCTATCCTCTGTAGATTATACTTTATGAACTTATCAGCTGTAAAAGGCTTTGATGCCAGAGCAATGTTTTCAGTTAATACAATTTGCATTTTATTGCAGCCACATCTTTTATTTGCATTTCAAAATAAATCCTGTTTAAATACCAGTATTTTTCAGTTAATTAAACACTTACCATACATTTTCCCATCTATCAGTCAGAATTATTCTTCTTATTTTTTCATGTCAGTGAATTAAGTGGTGGTCTTTTACACAGACAAGACACATTAGCATATTAAGCATAAGATATTCGACATTTCCACAAACTTACGTTCCCATTTTTATGAGACATGGAGCCCTCTTGCCTTATCTTATATTTTCCATCGAGAAATGGATACAAGAAAAAAAATTCCCTCAATTCTACTAGATGAAAAATAACAGAACAAATGCTATCGTAAAGAGTAGCTGCTGCTTAGTTTCAGTTGCAGGGAGACCACAGGGAATGGAGAGGACTAAAGAACTGAAGAGACCCTGTGCCATTTAAGAGGGTGAGTCACTACCTAATTTTAGCTCATTGATGCTGCATTGGAATCTGGGTATGGTTTTTCAAGTGACCTGATGTATGGACTTATACCCTGCCAGTATTAGGGTAGCTAAAAACAAAATGTCCAGTGGCCAAATTTGGTTCAAGGCCCACAAGCTGGCAATTGCATTTTAACACATTATTTGCTTTTATCTATAATAGCATCATTCAACTTTATCACCCAACTTTACGACTAGGTTTTTCTCCAAATAGCATCTCATTATTAAAAAGAAAATAATACTGTCCTTAGAGAATAAATAGTTTGCTTTTGTTGATGATCTGCATAAAACCTTTTGTAGATACACAAAGAATTTAAAAAAATGTTTTGAATTTGCGATGATTACAAATATGCGTTCTGGAGTATAACGACCTTGGGTGAAGAAACCCTTTTGTGTCTAATGATCTCATCTATAATATTGGGAAAGAGTGGCTCCTATTAATATGATTGTTATGAAAGTTAAGTGAGATAAACATGTGAATATCTTAGCATACTGTGCTGCCCAAGTTTTGAAAAACAGACTTTATTTTTTTTAGAGCTGTTTTAAGTTCACAGCAAAACTGAACAGAAAATATAGAGAGTTTCCATACGCTTCTGTCCCCAAGCATGTATGGCCTCCCTCACTATCAATATCCTACACAAGGGTAGTACATTTGTTACAATTAATACACCTACACTGACAGGTCATTATCAACCAAAGTCCATCATTTACATTGGGGTTCACTTTTGTTGTACATTCTATGGGTTTGGTCAAATGCATAAAGACAAGTATCCACCATTATAGTATCATATAGAATAGTTTCACTGCCTGAAAAATTTTCCTCTATCCACCCCCCACCTCCTCCCAAACCCTGAAAACCACCAATCTTTTTTACTATCTCTATAATTTTGCAGAATATCATGTAGTTGGAATCATAAAGTATGTAGTCTTTTCAGATTGTCTTCTTTCACCTACCAAGAAGCATTTAAGATCCCTCCATGTCTTTTCAAGGCTTGATAGTTTATATCTTTTTAACACTGAATAATAGTCCATTGCCTGAATGCACAGTTTATACATTCACTTGGTGAAAGACATTTTGGTTGCTTCCAAGTTTTGGCAGTTATAATTAAGCTGCCATAAATATCCACGTACAGGTTTTTGGGTGGACATATGTTTTCAACTCTTTAAGTAAATACCCTGGAGTGTAAGAAACTGCCAAACAATCTTCCAAAGTGGCTGTACCATTCTGCCTCCCGACCAGCAATAAACGAGAGTTCCTGTTGCTCTACATCATTGCCAACATTCGGTGATGTCAGTATTTTACATTTTCGTCATTTTAAAAAGCATGTAGTGGCATTTCATTGTTGTTTTAATTTGCTTTTCCCTAATGACAAACGAAATTGCATATCTTATATGCCCATTTGCCACCCGTATATCTTCTTTGGTGAGGTGTCTCTTCAAGTCTTTTGCCCATTTTTTCAGCAAGCTGTCCATTTCCTTATTGTTGAGTTCTGAGAATTCTTAGTATATCTTGCATAACAGTCTTTTATCAGTTATATCTTTTCAAATATTAATTTCAAGTCTGTGGCTTGTATTCTCATTTTCTTGACAGTATCTTTTGCAGAGTAGACTTTCATTTTAATGAAGTCCAGATAATCAATTATTTCTTTCATGGATTGTGCCTTTGGTGTATCTAAAAATTCACTGCAAAATCCAATATAATCTAGATTTTCTCCTATGTTATCTTTTATGAGTTTTACAGTTTACCTTTTAGATTAGGGTTTGTGATCCATTTTGAGTTAAATTTTCTGAAGGGTATAATTTTGTGTTTGGATTACTGTTATTATTTTTTTGCATGTGGGTGTCCAGTTGCTCCAGCATCATTTGTTGTAAATCATATCATTTGGCCATTGTATTGCCTTTGCTCCTTTGTCAAAGATCAGTTGATAATATTTGTGTGGGTCTATTTCTGGGCTATCTATTCTATTCCATTGGTATCTTTGTCTATTCTTCCACCAGTACCACACTGTTTTGATTATTGTAGCCTCTTAATAAGTCTTGAGGTAGAGTAATGTCAAATGACTTTGTTCTTCTCCTTCAATATTCTGCTGGCTGTTCTTGGTCTTCTATCTCTCCATACAAACTTTAAAATCAATGTGTCGATACCCATGAAATAACTTACTGGGATTTTGACTGGAATTCTGTTTAATCTAGAGATCAAGTTGGGAAGGATCAAAATCTTGACAATATTGAGTCTTCTTATCTATGATCATGGAATATCTCTGCATTTATTTAGGTCTTCTTCGATTTCTTTCATCAGAGTTTTATAGTTTTCTTCATATAGATTTTGTACATATTTTGTTAGACTTATACCTGCTCTGACTTTTTAATACCTTAGTATTCAATAGTTATTCTTATTATAATAATAAAAATGGCATCATCACCTAAAAATGACACATCCCCATTGATATATCTGAAAGGGGTAATATTGATTTAAATAAGCATGTTGTGGTATTGTTTCAAAAAATCAGTACTCAGTGATGAGTACATGGGTGTAAGCAATATCATCTGTACTTTTGTCATGCTTAAATATTAAAAAAATAAAAATATGACAACTTTTCAGTTGTGCAAGTTGATAGCAGTAGTATAGCACAGACCAAAGCCATATAAACCAAAGTTGTAAGTGCCAGTTTCACAATCTACTTATGTATAAGTTGGGGCAAGTTATTTAACATCTTCATTTCTAAGTTTTCAGCTGTAAAATGATAAGAATAAATTAGCTGATTGGGTTGTTGAAGGTCAAACATATAAAACAATGCCAGATACATGGTTAGCAATATGTAACTACTAAATGTTATATTATTTTAGTCACTTTTTAAAATCAATGGATTGATTTATAAAGGTAAAGTATATATAACTTCAATTATGAGAGCAATATAAGCTCACCAGAGAAAAATAGAAGGAAACACAAGCAAATTTCCTGATAGCTGATACCCAGAGATAACCATGATTTACATTTTAGTGTCTTTCTTTCCAGTGGTTTTTCCGATTCATGTCTTTTTGTTGGTTTTCTTTTACATAGTTGTATCCCTACTATATATACAATCAAGTATCCTGGCATTTTTCTTTTTCACTTCACATTATGAGAAAAATTTGTCCTTTTTTAAATAAACATTGTCTTTAGTAGACGGGAAACATTCTACTCCACAGCTTTTTAAAATCACTATCGACCATTTAGACTGCATCCCATTTTGAGTTACTTCAATAACTTTAGTGAATATTTTTTACCAAAGCTTATTTCCTTAAGTTACTTAATTATGCAAAGATTTTTTAAATGATTTACATTACATAAGTATGGACACTAATCAAACCTATTAAATAAATCTGTTTATGTAGGTACAATGAAAATTGCAAGTAGGGAGGCTTTATATGAGGCTAAATATGAAGAAAAAATTGCACATTAATTCAGTGCAGAGCACGTGCACATGTGAAGTTAGTTATATGATAGCCTTCTCAGCCAAACCTCCAACATACTTGATAATCTATATTCAAACATACATACATCTTCAGTTTCATGAGCTACACATGAATATAATATCACTAATTTATACAAACAACACCTTTATGTTAGACTTTCATACAGAATAATGCCTGTATTGGGGAAGGTAAATTCTGTTTATATGTCTAACTTGAGGTACAGCCATTCTTTTTTTTTTTTTTTTTGCGGTATGTGGGCCTCTCACTGTTGCGGCCTCTCCCATTGCAGAGCACAGGCTCCGGACGCGCAGGCTCAGCGGCCATGGCTCACGGGCCCAGCCGCTCCGCGGCATGCGGGATCTTCCTGGAACAGGGCACGAACCCGCGTCCCCTGCATCAGCAAGCGGACTCTCAACCACTGTGCCACCAGGGAAGCCCCGAGCCATTCTTAAAAGAGGTAAGATTGATTGTACTAGGATGAGAAAGTATGACCAGAAAATTCAAGCAATAAGTTATAATGATTTACAAAGTTGGAAGGAGCCTTAAAACCCCATTCCAGGATTCTCAAATATTTTACCACCAAAAAAATATTCCTTTGATTGTTTCTAACTTCCCATTGCCTTTTTCTCAGATCCAATTCCTATACAATGGGTCTTCCTATAAAACAAGTCATACTATTGAGTCATAAATGTTGTTCTCATTTAAATTAAAGAAATAAAGGTATCAACTGCTCTTTCTGGCTAGCATAAGATAACCAATATTATCCTAATGAATTGACACAATTCCAACCAAAGACAAAGAAACTGATGTTTCAGGTAACTTATGCAAAATTACACCCAAGAAATGGGAACTTTCACTGGGATTCTTGAACTATTGAAATTATTTCAAAGAGCCACCTACTCACTTAACATAGGAGCCATACAATTCTCAGAATATGCAAATGCCTTGAACAAAAACACATCTCTTGGCTTGTACTCTGATATATTACCAGTTGCTCTTGTTAGTTTTCTTAAAATTTAGATATAATATCTTATTTATAATAATTAACAAATTATAATGAATAAAATTATAATGAAAGGAAAATAATGAAAGGGGAAACAGGTTGGTAGTTAAATTATGGGTAATGCCGATTTTATAATCTAACACATAACATTGTTACAGATGTTAGTTTTATGCCATTCTACCACTGCAAATATACATATATTTTTATTGGTATATGCATGTAAATTTAAGATTCATCTATCTTTATATAAAGAGGGTGGTTCTTTTGAGGAGGGTTAGGTAAATGAAATAAAGTGAGAAAACTTGGATTATCCTCATGGTGGAATTCAATATTGGAAGATGCTGAATCCATTATTGGTTCCTGATTACCAGCATCTCACAACAACAGAGGCCAATCTTAGGGAGCCTTAGAATTATCCTGACCAAATCAGTGATATCCATGCAATGAATGAAGAGTAATCTGTGAGCCTTTTAAGTGCTTAGCATTTTGTGTTTGAACAGTAAAATTAAAGTGGAGTTCTTAATGTCAATGATTTTATTGAAGAGAGTAGGGACACACTGCCATTTTCAAAGCTCTAAAAATTAGGGGTTTGCTTCATCTCTTTCCAAAGAGTGAGAAGTATACAGAATTCCTGCAAAGCAGGCTTTACACAAAGCACTAACATTTAACCTAAATACATTTATCTTTTAGTACAGCAAGTTCTTAATTGCCAAGAATATATTACCAAACTGAAATGGAAGATAAATGAATATTTTGTGTGTAGTCTCCAAAGGGATAAGAATTAAAAATTAAATTAAAAGGCACTTGCCAATATTTTAATTTGCCTGTTAAAAAAGCAAACACAAATATTTGATGCTGACTATTTTTAATTCCTCAAATCTAATTCAGTCAATCTCAGTAGCAGTAATTTGTAAGTAAATAGGATTTTCTTGAATCTTATCAGGATGTAATGCTGACAAGAAGAACAAAGTGATATATATATATATATATATATATATTTTTTTTTTTTTGGCGGTACGCGGGCCTCTCACTGTTGTGGCCCCTCCCGTTGCGGAGCACAGGCTCCGGACGCGCAGGCTCAGTGGCCACGGCTCACGGGCCCAACCGCTCCGCAGCATGTGGGATCTTCCCGGACCGGGGCACGAACCCGTGTCCCCTGCATCGGCAGGCGGACTCTCAACCACTGCGCCACCAGGGAAGCCCGTGATAACTTTTTTCCTTCTTAATTTACTCTTGCTCTGCTGTCATTTGAAATGCTGTTGGACAGCAAAAATAACTCATACTTTTTGAATATTTATTATATGTCAGGCATTCCTCTGCATAATTTACATATATTAGATCATTTAAACCTCACAAGAACCCTGTGAAATAGGTTCTATAATCATTCCCATTTCCTAGCACAGAAAACTGAGGCCCCAACAGGTTAAGTGACTTGTACAGGTTTACCCAGCTACTAAGTAGCAGTTTGGAGTGGAACACTGTACTCCCAGTATCTGTACAATACCAAAATGTAGTGACGTCTCAAAGTACATATTTGTTAATGTCAAGTAGGTTGACAGTTTTTAATTTATTTCTCATTGACCTGGAGTATGTCTTAACACATTCTACAATATTTTTGTGTCTTAAAGATTAGATTTAACTATATAGAGGGACTCACAGACATAGAGAACAGACTTGTGGTTGCCAAGGGGCAGGGAAGGACTGGGAGTTTGGGATTAACAGATGTAAACTATTATGTATAGGATGAATAAGCAACAAGGTCCAACTGTATAACACAGGGAACTATTCAATATATTCAGTGTCCTGTGATAAACCATAATGGGAAAGAATATAAAAAAAAAAGTGTCTAAAAAAGTTTTTTTAATAAAAAATAAAAAAATAAAAATTACTGTCATAGAAGAGAAAAACTAAATTTTATTTTAAAACATCAAAAAGAGTGCTAAGAAATCACAGGTTATACTATCCTGTTTAATTCTTCTATATAAGAAATTAAATCATATTGTCTAAATCCATGCAACATAAGGGTATTATCCATGGGTTGCTTTGAATTTTCTTTAAATACCTTCTACACACCATATTTATCCCAAGTTAGTAAATCCTTTTAAACTCCTATTTTGTGGCTATCTGCCATGTGCTCTTTTTACTTAAAGGGTAAACCTAATGCATCCTTCTATTTGCCTTAAGTAAAAGAAAACCCTAATATGTCAATTACAGCCAGCTCTCGATTATCTGTTGTCATGGGACAGAGCCCACAAAAGCAAGGATAATTTAAATCCAGGAATAATTAGGAATCTAATTTTGACATTATTTTTATTCTTCCTCCTAACACATCTTTCTTTTTTGGACTGAAATAGGTAGAAAATAGATTTAATCAAATATTACCTGTTTTTTGGTTTGGGTTTTTACTGACAGACTGCTGAAAAGGATAATCTGGATAGAAATGTATCCATACATCCCAAAACTGGAATGAGCAAGGTAATCGATGTGTACAAACTTTATTACTTATTATCTAAGAGATTCTCAGGTGCATTTGGAGGTCATTATGAAGGTACTTCTTATCTGAGTTTTTCCCAAGAAAGAAGCCATGGCCCCAAATTTGAAAAGATTTAGATTTATTTATTTATTTTTTCAGATTTCATCTGCACACTGGTCATTGGGCTGCTGCCATCCTGTATCCCAGTGATATTAGCACCTCCACTGACATCTGGCATGATGCCTTCAGTCTGGAGTCTTACAGCCAATCAGAGTTGATGATATTGTATTAATGGTTCCATAATAAAATGAAAAAGATGGCCTTCATTTTGATGAAATGTAAAGTAGCTATTGTGCTTGTTTGGTATTGCAAGGTCCAAATGTATTATTTATGCAATTTTTCTTTTGAAAGAAAAACAGAAAGAGCAGATTTCATTTTACAGCATTCAGTCAACGCTATTGTCTCATGAATGTGAACATTTCTGCATTTTATTTCCTCTGAGTATAGAAGACATTTTTCAGAGATCATCTAAGTAGGGATTTAAAAGTTTAAAAAGTGCTTTTAAAATAGGTAAGCCCTAATGACTGGATTTACTGTTCATACTGGTAGATAAACTAAATCAACACTTGCCATATGAGAACTTGTACCTAGTTGGAGTCACAATTTTCAAGGTCTTAGCTAGTCATTAAGACTTTGTTCATAGTAGGAAAACAGGAAAAAGTCAGTAATTTTATCATAAAGTAAGTTATCAAGAACAAATATACACAATTATAAAATATTTTTAAAACACTAAATCTATTTTGTCTAAGCATGTATTTCATCCTGTAGTTGTTGTACAGTAGTATCATTCTCAAAAAAATATGTGATCGTACTAAGAAAAGTATGAAGGAAATAATCTATGCATAGGAACAAAATAAAAAGTGAAAACAAATTTTCATGTAAAAGACAGGTTTACAGTGATAAAATGATACAATAATTTTCTTTGTGATTTTATATCCAGTATCTTACTTGAGCCTCATAAAACCTACAAAATTAGGTTCAGTACATCCATTTATCAGACAGAGGCACTGAGGCTTAAGAGAAGGAAAACTGCCCAAAGACACATAGCCATTTAAGCGATGGATCTGGGACCTGTTTCTGGTCTTCTGATTCCAACAGAATGTTTTTCCCAATATCCCACGGTTCATCTTCATCCAGTGGTTTCTTTCTTTGTCTATAAGCCACTAATGATGAAGACTTCCTACTAAAAGTTAACAAAAAAATCAAGCAAACTAATGAGTTTCCTAAGAGAAGCATATATACTAAGTCCTGTTTTTCTATGGCCATGGAGAATTTATTTTCCTTGCTTTTGTTTTTCCTAGAAAGATATCTACTTTGGGAAATGTAAGTTTTATTCTCCTCAGTTGGGTCTCCAGGGAACTAGTTCTCAGTGTTCTCTACATTTCAGTTTTTATACTTTCTTCTGAAATAGCAAAGGAGTATTTGAACTTAGTAAGGATCATTTGATATTTGTGAAATTAATGACTAAATGAAATTTCCTGGAATGTAGAGTCTGGTCTTTGTAATTTGCCTTGATAATATATAAAAGTTGCCTGCACAAACACTAAGAGGTAGATTGAGGAATACCAGTTCACCATACTCATAAAATAGTTATTCTAATTATATAGAGTATTGTATGAAAATTGTAGACACAACCCATTTTTACTCTTGTCTGATGATCTTGCTTCCTAGCTCACTGAGGAAAGAAGAGCAATAGAAAAGAATCTCACCATGCTCTTTTCACCACATTTACCCACCTACCTGCATCTATGTCTATACCCTCTGTTTTCCCATCTGTCCATGAATGAACTGTTAGTGCTCCTAGCTAAGGAAATCTCTTCTTGTGCAATAAATCCCATGCCCTCTTGCCTAGTCACCATCATCAATCTAATAATTATTCCTCCTATTGTCTACATCAATTAATTTTTCTTTTTTCTACATTGTTATCTCTCCCATTAAAAACATAAAAACTCTTTCTTGGTCCCACTTATCCTTCAGCTATCGTCCCTCTCTTTACTTTCATTTATGTTAAAATTCATCAGAAGAGTTGCCTAGAACCAAAGCCTCCAGTTCCTCTAGTACAAATCGATCTTGAATCTATTTCATTGTTTGAAATCCACTATTCCACCAAGTGTCCTTTTCAACATCAATAATGAATGCCAAGTTGTTAAATCCAATGGTACATTTTCAGTCCTCATCTTACTTGATCAGTCAGCAATATTTGACACAATTGGACCTTGGAAATTTCTTCTTCTAATTTTTTTTTTTTTGCTCTTTTTTATGCTTTTTTCAGGAAGCATATTTTAAGTCTCCTTTTCTGATTCTTCTTTATCACTTCAACCTCATAATATTGCAGTGTCTCAGAACATAGTCCTTCTGCCTTTTCTCCTTTCTATCTGCATTCATGCCCTTTCTTTTAACCAGTTTTGCAGTTTTAAATAACATCTGTATACTAATGACTCTCCAGCCTGGACCTTGCCCCTGTACTCCAGTCTTGAATATACCACTACTTTTTTGAAATCTATATTTACATGTCTAACAGTCAACATTCAAACTCAGCATGTACAAAAACTCCTCAACCTTATTTCCTCCAGTCTTTACCATTTCAGAGAATGGTAACTCCGTACTTCTAATTGTTTAACCCTCAAACCTTCTAGTCATTCTTACACATCCATCAGGCTGTCTATTAGCAAATTCCAAGGTTCTACCTTTAAAAGATATCCAGATTCTGACCGTGATCTCACAACCTTAAACAAAGCGAATATCATCTCTCACCTGGAATATTACAATAGCTTCCTCTTTGATCTCCTAGATTCTACCTCTACCCTTCTTAAGACTGTTCTTAAGACATTAGCCAGAACAACTGTATTAAATCATAAGGCAGTCTGTGTAACAACTCTCCATCAAGCCCTCCAAGAGTTTCCCATATCACTTTGAATAAAAGCCAAAGTTTTATATTAGTCCGTAGTGCCTACACAGTTTTACTTCATTTCCTTTCCAAACCTGTTCCTCACTCACTTGGCAGCCATCCTGTCTTCCATGTACTTGCTTGAACCGAATAACCATGCTCTGTTTCGGGGTCTTCCATGGGTCTTCTCTTGGGTGGTAGAAAGACAAGTAGAAATTTCAGGGTTCTTCCACCCCTCATCCCAATAATTTCTTTTTTTTTTTCTTACAGTTATGTCTGAGTAGTTCTGAGGGGCTTGTGCCTCCATGGCATGGGGTTCAGTGTATGTGATGTCATCCTGGCCTGGGTGTCTTCATTACCTACTCTGGCACCTTCTGACAGTGACATTTTGATCTGGTCTTCCCTCATGAGCTCCCGCAGTTCACTCATTCCCACAATTTCTTTGTATTGTCCAGAGTGGCTCTTCATGTCTTCCAGCTCTCTGGGCCACTTCTACACTGTTCTTAGTCTCATGGTAAAACTTCTAATACTCAAGGACCCTTTTGGGCTGCGGAAAACTTGGTGAGGCCATCTTAGATTTTTCTGCCTGGAAACATGGTATGGAGTGTTCAATTGTTCCCTACCCAGGCCAGGCATGGGAACACTGAGGGCCTTGTAAGTTACTTCCCTTTTGTTCCTCAGCCCAAATTATTTTTGGTTTATACTCTTCTCTTACCAGGGATTCATTTTGGTTCCATTTCTCTAGAACCTACCAGGTCCTCTTTTTCCCTTTCTGCATTTTCTCTTCATCTGTAGAATACTATACGGTCTCCAACAGTGCTGGAGACTAAGGAGCCCTTATTTTTCTTATTTCCAAGTCTTTTGTCTGTGCAAGAGTCCTGGATTTTGAGACATAAAATATAATTGACGTGGACTTTGTTGGTTTCATTTTGCTGTATCATCCCTTCCTTGTGGCAGAAAGCATGTACTACTCTAGCTGTCCTTTGAATGGGGAAGATGGTTAGTGAGAGACAGGAAGAAAAGAAAAAAAAGTCCTTCAATTTATATGCAAAATATTATCCTACTGCATAGAATGTACCACCTATTTGGAAAGAATCACAAAATATGCTCTAGCACATTATTCATCTTGGGAATTATGTATCCTGGGTTTGATGTACCTTAATTTATGATCAATGAGCTTTACATACAGCTATAGGCTTCATGAAGTTTCAGTTTCAAGGGGCTTTATTTCAAAGAACCATTAGATCTCTGTAAATTATATATAATACATATATCCTCCAAATGTTCCAGAGTTAACTTTTGTTTTTATAAACTTTAAAAAATTAGGAAGTGTAGCCATAAATTACACGAAAAAAATACTGAATAGTTAATATCTAAGATACTCTCTGGAAAGACAAAGTATTCTGGTGGAGTTTCACTGATATTTGCTCAGAAAGTTGTTGTTATCCTAACTCTTTTGCGTTTTCCTTCTCTTCCTCCCCACTTCTGAGTGCGTGGCATGCAGGATCTTAGTTCCCGGAACCGGGATCGAGCTCGAACCTATGCCCCCTGCCGTAGAAGCGTGGATTCTTAACCACTCGACCGCCAAGGAAGTCCTTTCCCTCCCTTCTTGTTCCTCCTCCTCTTCTTCCTCTTCTTTCTTAGTCCTTTGCAAGAACTAATTAAAATTGTCTCCTTTGTAGTCATTTTACTCACATTTATATAAAACATTTTCTTAAAGTCTCATTGTGTGCCTCGAAAGCACATAAATTATCCACCTTAGATCCTGCTTTCTGGGAATTTAAACATCCTAGTTTCTTTCACCTCCATCCTCATATTCTAAATTATTAAAAAATTGCCTTTTTCCTAAAAACAAAATTTAAATCCTGGATGACCTAACCCTAACTCCTTTCAT
Organism: Aethalodelphis obliquidens; assembly: GCF_003676395.1. NCBI lineage: Eukaryota > Metazoa > Chordata > Mammalia > Artiodactyla > Delphinidae > Aethalodelphis > Aethalodelphis obliquidens. Next base: position 14,977,442 of record NW_020837980.1, on the reverse strand, counting down.
TCCTTCCCTTCTTCACTCCTGGTGGGAAAGGCATCTTTCGGTGTAATATTAATCAAGATTATACTATATGAAATACTTTACACTATACTATGACAACAAAACCAAAGTCTGTTTTTCAGAGATGGTACAGTTTGAAGCATGTGAAAGACCCAGACCTACTCCTACTCTTAAGGTAAGAATCTGTCACTGCCTTCCAGGTGAGATCCCGTAATGATGTCCTCTGGTCCCTGTGGACTGCTGCCAGGATTTGAAAGGCATCCAGGAAGTCAGGGCTAAGACAGTTAAAGGAATGAGTGAACCTGGAGGTAAGGATGCTAGAAACAGAATGAATTCCTGGATGGCCTATTTAAGGGTCATTCTATAGGGGACTGCACATAAACACTAGTTCTTCTCTATCTTAGCATTGTTTGTGTGTTCATGATCGGAATTTTTCTTTCTGGTTTCAGAATACATGTGCACTCACTTCCAGACAGTGCTGTAAAATGAAAGAGCCCATTCACAAGAAAGGGGTCCCTACAAAATTCCACACCTCTGAAATGATTAAGAGCAGAGCAACAAAGGAAGAAGAGAAAATAGCAGAATGGACATTATCAGTGTCAACCTTTTATTTTAAAAGTGTGTCATTTAGTGATGAGCTGTCTTTTTCTGAGGAATCGGACAAATTACCATTAATATTATGTTGATTTGGAATGCAATGGTCTTGGAGACATTGGAACATTTAGTGTTCAGTTGAGGAGTTTTCTTTCCACTGAGGTACACTATGACTCTGAAATACATGAGATATTCTGATGTATACTAGGTCTAACTGGGAAAGATATTTCAGGTAAGGAAATGCCAAACTTAATTACCTTGAAATAACCTGTGAAAAGATCAGTGCCACTGATGTATCTGGGAGCTGTTGGGGCACCATTTTGAAAACTGGAATGAAGTGACCTAGATGAGAACTTCCAAGGTGAGAAGTGGCTTCCATTATGAAATTCACTTCTCCTTCATCCAACTGGCTCATGTACCCCCATAGCCTGGAGTAAATCTCTTTGGTTCTGATGTCACCTGGTAGATGACCTTTTGGTGCACATGGAAAGAATACAGTATTCTACTTCTGGCAGTTTTTATTCCACTCTTTGATTCCACAACAGATGAAAATTATTTTAGAGGGTTTCCCTTGTTTTCTTCCTTTTTCACTTTTGCCATTTATAATATGTGTAAATAATCCAAGGGGAAAGATGATTTTCCCCTGTATTGGTGATTTCTTACACATGACTCTATTTATCTTAACACATACATTCTTTCTTCCCTTCATTAATGTGCTCATTCTACAAACATTTGTCAGCCATTCATTATGTGCTAGGCCCTGGTGAGGGCACATGTCCTGCCCCTGTAGAGGTTACACTCTACAAAGCATAAAGAGTCATGTAAATAAATATTTAAAAAAATTTTTTTAGTGCTTGTGAGAGAAACATGTACATATTTAAGTGGAATACAATGATAAATTCCACTCAAGGACAGACAGTTCTTAGACTTTGTAAACACAAGTATTAATATTTCTATGAGTACAATTCCATTATTGAACACCTTTTTGTCTCTTTTTTTTTTTTTTTTGTGGACGAGGCATGTAGCATGCAGGATCCTAGTTCCCCAACCAGGGATCGAACCTGTACCCCCTGCAGTGGAAGCACGGAGTCTTAACCACTGGACCACCAGGGAAGTCCTCTTAAACATCCTTTTAATATCACTCTGAGCATCAGAATTTTATGGGTTTATATCGACAGACTTTTCTATACATAACTTAAAATAGCATGATGTCTCTGCATGGTTACATTAAGACTTCTGATCCTGAGAAAGACAAATATCATATGATATCACTTATATGTGGAATCTAAAAAAAAATGATACAAATGAACTTATTTACAAAACAAAAAGACTTACAGACATAGAAAACAATCTTATGGTTACCAAAGGGGAAGGGGCAGGGGAGGGATAAATTAGGAGACTGGGATTAACAGATACACACTATTACACGTAAAATAGATAATCAACAAGGACCTACTGTATAGCACAGGGGACTATACTCAATGTTTTATAATCACCTAAAAGGGAAAAGAATCTGAAAAAGAATATATATATATATATATATATATATGAATCACCTTGCTGTACACCTGAAACTAACACAACATTGTAAATCAACTATACTTCAATTAAAAAAAAAAGACTTCTGATCCCACCCTATATTCATGGTGAGGACCTATGTGACATAAGCATCCAGGGGGTCTTCGTCCCAAGCTAACTTCCTAGATTAAAACTAGGAACAAGTGCATTGCCATCTGACCAAGCTGATTGCCACTGTAGACCATTTCTGGCTATTTCAGAGAAGTTTTCCAAAAAGAAGCACTTCTAATATCTGTTGACCCCAGCTTGATCATTAGGAATGAGAAACCCAGTCTTATCTAGGACTTGGTTTAGTTTAGTTTACAGCCTTTCAGAATACCTATTGGAGTTTAAAAAACAACGTTTGATTTATGCAGAGTTATAAGGATAAAGAAGATTAAATTTCTTTGGTGAACTTATCATAAGCCATCTACAGGCTCTCATACATGGTGAACTCACCTGGTCATGTTATCAATTAAAGGAAAAAGATATAACCATCAGGTTGTATGACAAATATTTATTCATCCCCAACTGAATGGCACAAGAGGAGTAAAGACAGAAAGTAGCATCAGAACGCATCATTGAATCCACACAACTCCGTCCATGTTGTTAAGCATTGAGGTCTACACAGAGCAGCGGCGTGCTGCAGCAGTCACATTCCAAAGTGATTTTTCTGCAATCAGAGTTTCATTCATTACCCAATTTTCATGCAGCTCTCCTGGCATTTGAAATATGTTTCAAGGTAGACTCCTCAAGGGCTTTTCCCCTCCCATAATAACTGATCTGCAGTGTCCAAAGATAGATCTAAATATCTTTGGTGCAAATTACTTGAGGCCTGCAGAGCATGATTCTCTGTCATCTTCATCACATTTCACACCTACAGAACTGATAACAGATTAATATCTAGGCTGAAAATATTTCATCAGCGTCTCTGGCTAAGGCACCTTACATTATTTTATCTGGGGGCACCAATAAAAAGAGAAGGGGGTCCAGGAAGAAAAAATTTATTTGTACTCAGAGAAGAGAAAAAGAAAAAAGAATTTCCTTTAGTATTATGAGAAAGGCGACAAGGCTTGTCCTGGCAAAGTTCTCTGTGCCGATTATGTATACACTTTTATTCAATCATTGTATCGCTCGGTGTCTGACATTTGGTCAATAGTGCAATCTACCACCGATCAGAATAAAACAGCCACCCCAGAGCACCTTGGAATTTCATTACTTTCCTTTTAATGTAGTCCTTATAACTAGATGTTTATTTGGAAACACAAATTTAAAGTTCAATCCTGTGCCTTGTCAATATTAGTAAAAAGTCAAAGATCCTAGACATTACTGTAAACCTGATTTTTTCCTATTTATTTATTTATTCAACTGGAGAAAAAGAGTTGAAGGAGGGACAGTAGGGCACAAGAAGGAAATATTAAAAATTAAATTTGAAATAAAAAAAGGATGAGACAAATTTTACTGGTATGAAGGACCTATTTATTCAATATTCAAAGTTATCAGTACAAAAATGCAAAAATACACAGAAAAAATAATTTTACACATGTAGTTAGTTTCCTGTATACGGTAAAGGACGTTGAAAGTGAAGATCAATAGGAAAATGGTGATATTAACATATAATGTCGTTAATTACAAAGACACAGCACAATGTGATCTGACAGAAATGGGATTGGTTTTGTCCAGACCCAGGCGTGAATAGTGGCTCAACCACATATTAGCTGTTGACTTTGGTATAAGTTTTGCCTAAGCCTCAGTTTTCTCATCTGATGATGAGGGTAGTGACACCAACTTGATGAGCTGGACAGGAGATGAAATATAATAGTATTTATCTAAATCAGTTGACATAGTAAGCTCTTAACATTCATTTCCTCTCAGCTCTTTCCTCCTTTTGCACAGCAATCATAATTAGAATTAGCCAGTGATCTTAACAACTTTATTTTTATTGTCCTTCATACATTCCTTTCCTCCTTTATTCAAGATCTATTTTGTACCAAATGAATTGATATGTTTTAAGGCTGTATAGGAACAAATGAATCAACGAGAGGATCAATGAGAAATGATGTTCTTATAAGTCAAATGCTGTGTTTATATTAAAGCTTTCTGAGGAAAGACATTTTATTAGTAAATCAGAAGATTCCTTTGTTGGGCTAATATTGGTTAAACATTGTAACAGTGTGCAGAAAGAATATGGTCAAGGCATAATTGGTGTGTCACATATAGTGTTAAAGTGCTGTTTTTAGATAAAAAGGAATCCCTATAAACTCATAAGAGAGACCAAAACACCTGGTGTAGTGACAGAATTGACAACTTACAGCTTTTTAATCAAATATATTTCATTGTATCATAACATATTTTAAAATTCTTTCCTTTTGCAGTATAAAGAAACAGTACCATTCATGTCCTGTCTTTGTGTGTGTGTGTGTTGTTTTGTTTAGAAGCTTTGGAATCATTTTCTAAATTACTATGTGTGATAGCAAATGCAGTATTAAACTTCCCATTCATACTTTAGTTTTGATCTTCAGTTGCAATTGTTTTCATGTGCTTCAAATCAGTTAAATATTATTCTTTATGTTGTTTTTGCCACAATAATGATTTTGGGTATTATGGTTGGAGCTAAATCTGTTCTTATTGATTTATAAAAAAGTGAAAATATATTAGAACACTATAATGTTAATTGTCTCAAAACAATCCCATATATTTTATAACATTTCTTTGAGGATATACATTTTACAAGAAGCTTTACATTTTCTAGTGATTTTTCAAATAATTGTAACAGTAATTAATATTTACTGGGTCCTTACTCTGTGCCAAATATTGTTCTAAGTTCTTTATGCATACTAACCCATTTAATCTTCACAACAAACATTATGAGGTGAGGGCTATTATTTCTCCTATTTTGAGGATGAGAGGACAAGGACACAGAGAGACCCAAGGTCACATAGATACTAAGGGGCAGAATCAAGACATAAACCCTGTCTATTGCTAGAGCCTGACCCCTTACCTACTATACTAGGCTACCTCAGTAACAGAGGAGTTTACCACATTATCTTTCTATGCATTGGAAAACTCCAAGATGAGAATATAAAAAGTTCTTTCAGCATGGTATATACTAAAGAGAATTGGAACCTAAAGACAAATCATGAAACATTTAATGTATATTTTTCTGAAGAGAGTATAGGATTAATAATATAATGACCAGTTTTCAAATTCTCATGAGGAATAAGTTTCAAATCTTTACCAAAGTATGAATGAAACATAGAGAGGCAAATGGAAAATTTATGAAGATTGAGCTTCTTTTTCATATTTGTAATCCTGAACCCAGAGTTCATTGGCTTTTATCACATTGTTTTTAAAAACATGCAGGGGATATTTGTTCTTTTGCTTCTCTTGCGTCCTTTCCCTCTGGAAAGACTCTCCCCACTCTAAGTGGTTCTGATAGAGCTGTTTATCAAGGGCCTTAGTTCCCCGTCACGTGGCATTTGGTGGTCAATCTGAATATCCCAACTTCAGGACCAAGGTCCAGAGTGGACATATGATCTCTGATCTTTCTGATTTTCTGTCATGTGAAGCTAATCCCTACCTCAGGGACTTTGCACTTCTGGTTCCCTCCATCTATACTTTCGTTCCCTCAGATATTCACAAAGCTTCCGTCCAGCCACTTTTTTTTTTTTTTTGGTCATTTAGACCTCATTTGAGTTGACTACACAGAGGGCACTTAGAGAGTCATTAAGTCTAAATGAGTCCTATACTTCCCATTCATTGTTTATGATCTCAATCTATTTTATTTCCTTTACAGAACTTACTACTATTTGGCATTGTGTGTCTCTTTCCACTAGAGTGTAAACTAGTGAGTGAGAGAAGAGGACTTCTTGTTTGTCAGCGTGTTCCTGGTACAATAAGCAATGGGCTGGCATATATCAGCTACTCAGTAAATATCGTGACAAGTTTGAATGTGAGGCAGCAGATTATTTTTTTCTTAAAATAGTTTGAGTTGGGTTTTCTATTAAATATGATTAATAAATTCCTGGTTCTTTACTATATGATACTACCACACAATCTAGGTGAATTTTTAATTTTCATTTATTTACTTTTCAAAGTGGCATAATGCTTTCTTTTTCTTCTAGCTTTACTGAGATAGAATTGACATACAGCACTGTGTAAGTTTAGGTGTATGGCATATATCATTTGACTGAATCTTCAGGAAATGCTTATCTCAGTAAGTTTTGTGAACATCCATTATCTCATACAGATACAAAATTTTAAAAATAGAAAATTATTTTTCCTTGTGATTAGAACCCTTAGGATTTACTCTTTTGACAGCTTTCATATACAGCATACAGTAGTAGTAGTGTTAATTATATTAATCGCAATGTACATTACATCCCTAATACTTATCTATCTTATAACTGGAGTTTGTACATTTTGAGCACCTTCTTCTAATTCCCCCTGTGCACCAGACCCCACCCCTGGTAACCACAAATCTAATCTCTTTTTCTATGAGTTTGTTTGTTTGTTGAAGTATAATTGACCTACAACGCTACATTCGTTCCTGGTGGTCTAGTTACCAACTGTCACCATACAAAGATCTCACATTATTATTGACTATATTCCCCATGCTGTACATTTCCTCCTCATGACCCATTTATTTTGTAACATCTGTATCCAGATGAATTTTTTAAAAAACTTTCTATGTTTGTAAAATGGATATAAAAATACTAACAGTATTATTTCCATTTTACATGATAATGTTATAATCCAAAAATATGTTGGACAATCACTATTTTAAAAATTTAGTTAAAATATTTTTCTTAATCAATGTACTCATAGATATTACATTATAACTAGCACTATTCTAAGCACTGTAGAAACGCAAAACATCTAAGAGAAAACCAGGAATGAACGTGACATGTAGTTAATGAGCAGACAGGCTAATGCGAGTAGCAGTAAAATACATTAAAAATGTGCTGAGTTAGAGAAGAATGGGGTTGTATTAACTGGCACACTTGGAGATAACCTTCTGGGGGGTATAGGACCAAATCTGGATCCGGAACCGTGGAGAGGTTTTTGGTGGTGAACCAAAGCCCCGCTTAAGGGGATGAGGTGGGGCTGAGTGTGATTTGCCTGAGGGACCACACAGAGCAGACCATGGTCAAGTGAAGAATTCATTTGGGCAGTGGAGAGGAATAAGTTGATGAGATCAGTCTAGAAATGAGAAATAAAGGTCATATAGTACAAATATTTAGTTTTTATCTTATTTACACTAGAGATTTTTGCAAAGAAAAAATGGTCCCATGTTAAGTATTTTAAGAAAATTGACCCAGTATCCATGTAGAGAATAACTATAATAGGAAATGCTAACCCTTTAGAAACCCTGTGCTGGAGTCCATATGGAAAGGGTCGTGGTGGAGACTGTATGCAAAGGGAAGAAAAGAGCTCATTCAAATTAAATGTTCAAGGAGGAAAAGCAGAGTCACGATTACTTCTGAGTTCCTACTTTTGAAAGAATGGAAAAAAGACGAGACCAATGATGGAAATACACAAGTTGGATACAGATCTAATTTAGGGAAAACTGTGAATTCGGTTTTGATAATGTAAGGAAATGGTAACATAAATAAGTAGAAAGTTTCTATTGGTAGTTCTCAATCCAGGGGTTGAAGTAAGAGGTCAAAGTAAGAGTAATAAGTTTGGCAGTCAGTAAGCCTTGAATTTGTAGATATCCAAGGCCTTCCGATCCACTAGACACAGGGACTAGGGCTCCCAGTACTTTTAGGGACCCACAAACATGTTTTAATTCTTTTTTATCAGAAGAAAAAAGTAAACTTTTAGATCAAAAAATGTTTTACTATGTAATATTATTTATCATTATACCAGTGCAGTTGTAAAATATAACTAAATCTTTTGTTTTATGAAGGAAACCGCCCATGAAGACCAAAGGGCCAAGGCCCCATGCAAATCGTGATGGTACCTTCTAGATTTAGCCATAACAGTGAAAGTAAATTATTAGGAAGTGAGCAGAAGGCAAAAACTGAGTCTTAGAGCAATGGCTCCTAAGATTTGTTCTTCCCTTGACATACTCACTCACAGGTATGGCCCGTGAGCCCATGAGTGTGCATGGTGGTGTATGGCATATAGAGTGAGCTCTCTCTAACTAGGTGCTGAGTAATTGGGGTTGAATTCCTGCCAGCAGGACCACGGTAACTGTGTTTTATCCAGATCAAGGTGACACAGCCTGCAGTACATGGATTCTATCAACTGCCTTACTCTCTTCCTTAAGGAATCAATTAAAAAGCAATAAAAAAGAGATGTGAATTTAGTTTTCCCAATCCATTTTTCTTTGTTTAGAGCCAGCATTGTCATTTTTTTTGAAACAGAAATATAAAATTACACAAACACAAATATAATGGTTTTAAACACAAGGAATGAGGAGAATGCAGCATTCACTTGAGAATACAAATGCAAAGATTAAATGGTATTTTATCATTTAAGAATGGTAAGGACCTTTTCTTGGTGTATCTGATTAAACACATGATTCTTCAGGTCTCCAGACTGAACTCACTGATGGTAACATAAGGGTGTTATGTTATGTCACTTAAGGTGACATAAGGATGTAAAATCTACTCATAAGGCTCTAGGTCCCAACTCTACTAGTGATTTAAGAAGAAAAAGAAAGAACAAATATTATGTGTTATTCATATTTTCTAGGCATTTTTACCATTTTTCTATCTTGGATTCCTCTTATGTCAAACATCAAAGAAGTTCTTTACATTTTATCCTGAGAAGAGGTGGTATTTAAAATTTATCTAAAATTAAGTTGATCACAAATTATTCCTGTTTTTTTAAATTTGTTTCTAAAACTGTGTTCCTTTTGTTCCTGGACACACTTTGCCAACAGAATGACTGCATTTCTTTCACACTGCAAATAATAAAGTTGACTGTGTATTTGAGCAGGTTGACAGCTTCAGTTAGCAAACTCACCCTAAATTCTGAAAACAAACCTTACCGACAGTTGGCTGACAATGGTTGACAATAATTTCAAGCAGTAACAAAAACAGATTTAACCTAGTACACACAACAGTCAAGCCTTTCCTTTTTAAATGATATAAAAAGGAAAGCAATCAAAGGAGAAGGAGGCAACATACTCATTAGGTACGGCACAAATTCTCAGCCTATTGCAGTAAGTTATTTACGAAATCAAGTTATAGAGCATCCTTTGTCCTTACCAGCAGGTGCAGCTATTAAGCAGGAAGCATTCAAATACACTATGGCCTTGAGGGGAAAAAGGTAAATAGATGGTTTCCTTTCCCTTCCATTACAAATGCCCGACACCAGTATGATAATTTAATAATTCGATTTCATTTGCCAGGAAAAATTAGCCATTTACTTGGAGCCTTGAAATCGCTGAACTCTGAATGCTTCTGGGTGATTCAAATCTTACCTTGCATATTTACTTATAGGAAATGCCTGTTTTGTCCTCTACTCTCTTTATACTGTTAGTTTACCTTCAAGGTATTTGAAAGAAGCTAAAGTAGAGTATATGTTTAAAGGAAGTGGAATCAGCTGAACATTTCTTTTCTAACAAGGTGAGCTATCCAGGCATATGCTAAGCAGCCTTGTTTTACTGAAAACTGACCAGAGTACACCTCTGGATGAGGTATTGCGATATGAGTGAGTGTTGGACAATGGTCTTGATGTGTCCAGATGGCGAGTAAAGCAGTTAATGTGGAAAGTGTACGGTATGCAGTGTGTGGGGAGAGTTTGTAGAGTGTGGAAAGGAGAAGACTAAGGAACCAGGCAAGCATATGTTGAAGGAGCAGAGAAGTGGATGAGATGTGGTCGTGAAAGTAGCGGGATGAAATCAGCAATGAGAAACATTTTACAGGCAGAACGATAGAAGGATGAGTCATCGGTACTATCAAATGCTAAGAATTGATATTCCCCCACATTGAATTTGGCGATTAGAATAGTTTCAGGGAAATTGGGATGGTGTGAAGCCAGATCACAGTGGGTTGAGTGAATGTAAAGGGCAAGGCAAATTGAAAACTTCCAAGTATCTTGGGTATAAATGGAAGAAGAGAATTAGAACAGTATTTGGGAGAATGAATTTTAGAGGGGGAAATAGGAAAAGGAGTTTAAAGGTATAGCACAATTTAAAGATATAAGAAGGGAAAAAAAGAAATACTTTTCCAGGAGGTCTAGGAAGTGATGGGAAAGGTTGACTTCCGAAGCTCAGATAACTGTATTAATTTTGATGGGGAGGCATCTCTCTCTCCAAGACAGCTGGAAAGAGATAAAGATGTGTGTAGACATAGGTAATTGGTCTTTTGCTTGGAGAGGATGGGCAGAGTTCTATCTCGTGTTCTCCATTCTTTTTTCCATGAAATAGGCAAGATCATTTGCTGAGGGTGAGAGGAGCACGGATATGGTAGGTACCTTGAGTTAAGCGGTGAATCTTTGAAATGGAAGTTGGTAAGTTACAGGCAGCTGGAAACTATGATTCTGTAAGGGCACCTTCCACAGTTCTTGTCCGTCCAAGGGGTGAAAGTGGATAGTAAAACCAATCAATAACTTATTTGGAGAGATAGAATGATAGAAGAACAAATAAGTGAGGAAATGATGACTCCTCGTGAGAAAATGGATGAAGTGGTTAAAGGGGTACAAGTTGTGTGGATACTCAGTGTGTCTTATTGATCTTTATGACTCCAAAGTTTATACACAAGTTTACACAGTATGTGGTAAGTACAAAATAAACGATGGTAGAATTGAGGATGTCATGAAGTGGCTAATGGAAACAAGAGGTATCTGTCTATATGACATTAAAATTAGTAATAATACTGCTAATAACCTTACTACCAGTAATAATGATGATAATAGCATTTGAGTACTTATATGTGCCAAGCACTGTTCTAAGCAATTTACTTACATGTATTACCTCATTTAATCCTCACACATTATATGATGTATGTGCTATTTTTACCACAATTTTAAAAGTGAGGTTCAGAGAAGTCAAATAATTTGCGAAAGTCACACAGATGATAAATCGAGAAAGGAAGATTCGATTCAGGTAGTCTGATTCCTAAGCTCATGATCTATGGAGGAATGAGAAAACTAGAAAGGTAGGAATGCATGGTTGGAGAAGATGATACAGAGGTTTAAGATTGATTTTGGAAATAGTGCTGCAATGAACATTGGAGTGCATGTATCTTTTCGAATTATGGTTTTCTCCAGATATATGCCCAGGAGTGGGATTGCAGGATCATACGGTAGAAAACAACTTATGGGGAAAGGTGTGCGGGGGGGAGGGATAAATTAGGAGTTTGGAATTAACATATACACACGACTATATTTCAAATAGATAACCAACCAAGGACCTACTGTATAACACAGGGAGCTCTGTTCAATATTCTGTAATAACCTAGGGAAAAGAATTTGAAAAAGAATATATATATATGCATATGTATAACTGAATCACTTTGCTGTACACCTGAAAATAACACAACGTTGTAAATCAACTATACTCCAATATAAAGTAAAAATTAAAAAAAAAAGACGAGAGGCAACTACAAAAAAAAAGAGAGTTTGATTTTGTAGCTGTGATCTCCCTCCCTCCCTCCCACTTAGTGTTTCCAACACCATGTCTAGTCCACAACAGAGATTTGATAAAATGCTGAGACACAGGATAACAGCGCTTTGACTAGAAGTGCAGTGGGCTGTGCATGTTCCTCTACTAAATCAGTTAAAATAGAGAAATGAAGAGGCTTTGAAATATTTTCAACATACACTTTTTTCAGTAACAATGACAAAGCATGAATGTGATAATCAACAATAATCAGGTGATGATGACAGTCCTGGTATATGGTCTTTGTTTCTTAAACATTAAGGTACTTTTTTTCAACAAAATATAACATTTTTATTAACATATATCATCTTTGAAAAAATTACCAAATGGTACTATGTCTCGATTAGAAAAATGTGAATCTCATTCTGGAATTCATATACCCTGCTTACCATTTTCCCTTTTTTAAAAATTTTTTTATTTTATATTGGAGTATCATTGATTAGCAATGTTGTGTTAGTTTCAGGTGTACAGCAAAGTGATTCAGTTATACATATACATACATCTACTCTTTTTCAAATTCTTTTCCATTTAGGTTATTACAGAATATGGAGCAGAGTTTCCTGTGCTATACAGTAGGTCCTTGTTGGTTATCTATTTTATTTTTTTATTTTATTTACTTTTATTTTTTTAACATCCAATTAACCTGGTTGCAGACTCCTCAAAGGTGTAACATATCGAGTTTTCTGTTATTTTTCTATTTCTTCTGAAGACCAATTTGTTGCAGTATTTTGGTATGCATTCTGATAAATGGTGATCTTCTATTAAAATACGGCATTTTTTCTATTAAAAAAACCCAAACATCTTTACTGGAGTATAATTGCTTTACAATGGTGTGTTAGTTTCTGCTTTATAACAAAGTGAATCAGCTATACATATACATATATCCCCATATCTCCTCCCTCTTGCGTCTCCCTCCCACCCTCCCTATCCCACCCCTCTAGGTAGTCACAAAGCACTGAGCTGATCTCCCTGTGTGATGCAGCTGCTTCCCACTAGCTATCTATTTTACATTTGGTAGTGTATATATGTCCATGCCACTCTCTCACTTCATCCCAGCTTACCCTTCCCCCTCCCCGTGTCCTCAAGTCCATTCTCTACATCTGCATCTTTATTCCTGTCCTGCCCCTAGGTTCTTCAGAACCATTTTTTTCTTTTTTTTTTTTTAGATTCCATATATATGTTAGCATATGGTATTTGTTTTTCTCTTTCTGACTTACTTCACTCTGCATGACAGACTCTAGGTCTATCCACCTCACTACAAATAACTCAGTTTCATTTCTTTTTATGGCTGAGTAATATTCCATTGTATGTATGTGCCACATCTTCTTTATCTGGTTATCTGTTTTAAATATAGCAGTGAGTACGTGTTAATCTCAAACTCCCAATCTATTCCTCCCCCTACTCTCCCCCACCACATAACCATAAATTCATTCTCTAAGTCTGTGAGTCTGTTTCTGTTTTGTAAATAAGTTCATTTGTATCATTTTTTTTTTTAGATTGCACATATAAGCGATATCATAAGATATTTGTCCTTCTCTGTCTGACTTACTTCACTTAGTATGATAATCTCCAGGTCCATCCATGGTCCTGCAAATGGCATTATTTCAATCATTAAGGTATTTTCTTTCAGGTTAGGTCTGGCCTAGATTCTCCACAGCTTATAAGCTTTACTTGCACTTCTAGGACTTTCAGATTTCTTACAGAGATAATTTGGACTAGCAAGCTACTCCATCTCACTGGCTTATTATAAGGTAGAGTTTTATTTAAGAATATAAATTTCTTTTGAAACACTTGCTCTATTTTAGTAGACACACACATTCTGCTTTAATATTATTGAACAAAAAATGAATGAAATAGTGTGAATAAAAATAAATCAGAGCAATGGGCAAAGTGTTGCTTCATTTGTAAATTATAGCCTAGTTGCCACCCTAACCAGCTTTAAGAATCAAAGTCGGGCTTCCCTGGTGGCGCAGTGGTTGGGAGTCCGCCTGCCGATGCAGGGGACACGGGTTCATGCCCTGGTCTGGGAGGATCCCACATGCCGTGGAGCGGCTGGGCCCGTGGGCCATGGCCACTGAGCCTCCGCGTCTGGAGCTTGTGCTCCGCAGCGGGAGAGGCCACAACAGTGAGAGGCCCGCATACACCAAAAAAAAAAAAAAAAAAGAATCAAAGTCAACATTTGAAGTTTTAGGTAACTTAAGAAGTTGAAGAATAGAAAGAATCTACATCAGTTATGCTTACAGTGTTATGCTCATCATGTTGCCTATAAATATCATTGGTATTTTCATCAAAGATACTGTTACTTTAATCAACTACAGGCCCTTAACATCTTACACGTTAGAATTTTTTCTTCTACACAACTTGTCTTCAGTTTTAGTAAGCCATTAACTCAAATTGAAATCTGAAAATTTAAGTTTTGGGGGGATTAAATTGCAAAAGATTTCATTAGAGTATCTTAACAGGTAAGCAGTCAAGCTTCCATCATAACCCTGTGTACTGACTTAGTTTTTCCACAATATTTTCATCGTATCTTCAAAACTCAGAAAAACAAAGCTGCTTAAAAAATTCAACAAATATGTTCAAATGAAAAATCAGTAGGTGAAAATTGAAAATGTAATAGATATTTTTCTTTGAATATTAGCTTCCACAGAACAGCAAATAATTTAAATATCAAAGATTCCTAGTCAAACAGAAAGTTCTATTTGGGAATGTTTTTGCATACCATATATGGAAAACTTATTGCAGAACAGCAAAATGAAGCAAATAAATGAACAAGACTAATGTTTTACTTTTCAATACATACAAACATGATTTAGGCAGCACAGTATCTAAGCAATCAGTACTAAGAAATGGCCTAAATATTTTATTTCAAACTATAAAATAATTATAACTTGATATTATAATATTGTATTTGATCATGTTCTCTGAAGAATAGAGGGGGAAAGAATTGCAGATACTGGGATAACCTTGAAAATAAGAATCCACACAGAGGGAAGGGATATCTGTATGAGTACGGCTCATTCATTTTGATGTACAGTGGAGGCTAACACAACATTGTAAAGCAACCATACTCCAATAAAAATTAATTAAAAAAAAAAGAATCCACACATACGTTTAAAGTCTCAAAAAATCAGATGACGCTTATCTGCTTCTCTTTACTGTCAGTACTTCATTTCTGTTTAGCATTCATGGGAGCCAATTTCTGGCAAGTTTCCAAATCATTTTTTAAAATTAAATTTTAAAAGGTTTTTTTTTATTATAGAAATGATGCAGGAGTATTTTAGAAAAATCAGAAAACATTTTAAAGTAAGATAAAACAATTACCTAAGTCTTTCCCAGATAGGACTACATTTTAAAATATTTTTTCAATATATTTTCAAGATTTGCTTTTGTTAGGGCATTATTGTTTTTGCCTTGTAGTTGTTCTTGTTTTTATTTTATGTCTATTTTCTGAAAATTGTGTTACCTACGTAGGAAGAGATTGTAGTGCAGAAGAAAAAACAATATTAGGCCCCCTTAGAGGCCTAAACTAGGCAAGGCATAAAACGGTAGGGAAGGAAAAAGAAGGAAGGGGATCTTCATTTGGATAGACTAGGTTTATCTTAACTTCAACTCCACATACGTTTGTTTAGCATGTCAGGGTGAGGGGCTCTGATCCATGTACTCACTCCCAGACCCAGGATGCCAGAGGCTCAACCTTCCAAACGTTGCCAGACTCCATGGCAGGCAAGAAGGAACCTGGGAATTCCACATAAACTTTTCACTGCCTGAGGCAGAAAGTGACCGGCATCACAGCTGCCCTGTCTTTTCTGGAAGTAGTCACGCGGTCTTCCCCAGTGGCAAGGGGGCTGAGAAACATACAGGAGAAAATAGAATATTTGGTGGGCATCACGTTCTCTAACAGAAATGGAGAATCAAAACGGAGAGATTATATGTTTGTGAGCATATGTAAGAGTTCAGTTTAAGTTCTGCTTTAGAAGAGTTCTCCAATTGTTCTGATGTCTCAACCCCTTTTTTGGAATTCTGATCACATTTACTATCTTAATACAATTTAAAAAAATTATGTACATAATTATATGTTGTCTTGAACTTTTCCTTAACTGTTTCATTTGTTTTCCTCCACAGATTTACATGCACAGAATAGTGTTAGGAAACATTTATTCCATGAATATTGGCCTATGACTTAAGAGTTGTCCATAGGAGAAGCTGAGGATTGCTGAAGTATGAGCTATATTTAATATATTAATGGTGCATCTTGACAAAAACGGTATCCTATATTTTTGCCTCTACTTTGCTGGAACCACATCATTCATCTGCTCACATTCAGTGGCTTCCCATTCCTACAGGATAAAATCCAAGCACCTAACATTACAAAATTCCCCAACACCTGTCCCTTACTTAAATACATGTCCTGTCTCATCTCTATTCACTCCCTTAACTGACATTTTATGCACTCAAAGCACTTGTAGTTTCCTCAATACACCACACTGCTTTTTCTTTCAGTATTTTTGCTTAAACAGTCTTTGCATGGATCATCTTTCTAAATGCTAAGCTTTTTCCAGAACACACCAACATTTCCTGATGAAATCTTAGTCATTGCCCCAGACTCAGCTCAGATACCATCTTTCCCTGGCCTGGGCAAGTTGGTATAACTTCCTGCTTATTTATTCAACTAATAACTGGTGCATATCTCCATCCTTAGACTTCTAGGTCATAATAAACTCATATGATTGTCCCCTCCTCCAGATGGTGAGTTTTCCCAGGCCAGGGACTAGGTCTAACTCATCTTTGGGCCCTAGTGCCTACCATGGTAATTAATTAATTAATTAATTAATTATTTTTAAAAATATTTATTTATTTATTTTGGCTGTGTTGGGTCTTCGTTTCTGTGCGAGGGCTTTCTCTAGTTGCGGCGAGTGGGGGCCACTCTTCATCGTGGTGCGCAGGCCTCTCACTGTCACGGCCTCTCTTGCTGTGGAGCACAGGCTCCAGACGCGCAGGCTCAGTAGTTGTGGCTCACGGGCCCAGTTGCTCCGCAGCATGTGGGATCTTCCCGGACCAGGGCTCGAACCCGTGTCCCCTGCATTGGCAGGTGGATTCTCAACCACTGCACCACCAGGGAAGCCCTTAATTTATTTTTTTTGAAAGTTGAAAAATTGGAACCAATTGTTGGAATACCTTGAAAGTCTTTCCCGTTTTCTTTTCCATATTCCCTGAAGGACACTCTTCAAAACCTTGTCTCTGTCTGCTTTGTTTTTTTAATTCCATATGGGCCATTTTAAAGTTGGAAGCTATAGACAACATTAATTCAGAATGATTTTTAAGTAGGAGGAGATTTTATACCATGTTTCAAGGGTTGCTTTCTGCACCCTGGTACAAGAGGTCAGTTAACTTTAAAGTGAATCTCAGGTGGACACATTCTGCTCCTTCTTGCCCTAGTAGGCCTTTCAAACTATTATGGCTTTCCAAGAGCCAGAAGTGCAGATTCTATGAAAAATGAATTATTAATGTCTGATTTTCACAGCAATATAATATCTTTATCCGAAGAGTAGCATTTCTTCCATACTTTCAGACATTCTTTCCTAATATAAAAATCCTGACCCTTTAGTAAGGTGTCTTTTTGAATCACAGATTTGCTGACTTTAATAAATAAACACACTGTCGTTACTTTTAATCAGCACACAGAAGTTCTGTTTGGAAAGTTTATGGTCATATTAGAATCAAAACTGCATGTTAGTAGTGATGAATGAATATTCAAATAAGACTGATCGTTTCCTATGTAGCAAATGTAGTTTCCAGATAAATTCAAATGGAGGCTTTTTTTTTTTTTTTTTCCTTAAAAAGGCTCTCTCTGTGTAAGTGTAAATCTCTATTTGGCAAAGGGGAGACTTATGCACAGTACGAGACCGTGCCAAGTTTTGTGTCTTCTTCAATCTTATACTGCCATCCTCAAACCACTCACGAACACCGTTATGCTATTTGGTGCCTGTTTGCATAGCACACAGATAATTTATCTCAGATATAGTTGAAAACATCTCTTTACCAGTGATTTGGCATTTAAAAATTGAACCATTACAAATTTTAAACACTAAATCAGTTTTAAATTGTTAACTAACATTTGTAAATGAATTTCAAGGCTGTCAGTTATATGGTCATCCTTTTTTTTTCTAATATGGTCATCTTTAAAAGATAATCAATTTTTGTTTGTTTGCTATTCTAATTGTTAGTTATTGAAATCAGGAGGAGCTTTTGTTCCTTGTTGCGGTCATCGCAGTCACTTACATGAACTCAAGGTAGACTATTTACAGTTTCCAAACATCCAGAGGACAATTTAGCATTTGTCCAGGGGTGGGTTTTTTTCTGTAAATTTAGTCACTGTATGCATAGGACAATTTGCTTAGTTTTTGAATTGGTAAATGCACTGCTATAAGTCTCCAGCCTAATCTTTCTGTAGTGGCTGAGCATCACGGTAATTCACCAGACTGCCTTTTTGAAGGTCATGTGTCAAGCCAGAAAGGAAGAAAATGATTTTTCAAGCTTATCAGATAATCAAAAGCCAAATACAGTGCCTCATTCTAACAAAAGTTATTGCAATTCTGAAGACGATTTGAAGCATGGCCTTTCTTTTAAAAAAAAATAACCTCCACTAGAATGGATTTCCTGTGTTGGTTCTAAAAGGGAAGACATCTAAATGACACCTCCTGATGCAAAAAGAGAAGCCCATGAGGCTGCTTCAATGCCAGAGATACTCAGTGCCATGGAGACTGTTTCAATGAATATGACTCATCACATGGAGCTTCACAAGAGCTCCTCTAAGGTCCAGAGCATTGGAAGATTTCTTCTTGTTGCTACTTTCCAGGCTGAAATGAGCTGCATGGTTTCTGGGAGGCTTCAGGGCACCCAACACCAATCAATTATCTTTATCTTTACTCATAGTTTACCAAATTGAATCCTCCTTTCTACCTGGTCAGAACGTATGCAATAACTTTAGACGAGAAAGACTCTCCAAAAGTCATTTATCAATATAAATCAAAATACACTGTTTTCACAATGAAGTATTAGGCATTCTGAGAATACACATAAATTTTAAACCATGACCTTTGACCTTAAATGACTGCTTTCTATCTAGTTAGAGATATATGACATAAAAAACATGAATGTTACCTAAGAAAGGAAGAGACCAGATTGGTCTTCATTTTTCTCTTCCTATATTAACATGAGCTAATTTATTAAAATTAGCCACATCTTCTCTGACATTTTCACACTCAAACCTCTATTTCATGCTTTCTGCATGGCAGTCAGAATAGTGGATGATTTCATGTATAAATGATCATTATGTAGTGTCCTTCCTTGTCTCTTGTAACATTCTTTATTTTAAAGTCTATTTTATCTGATATGAGTATTGCTACTCCAGCTTGCTTTTGATTTCCATTTGCATGGAATATCTTTTTCCATTGCCTCACTTTCAGTGTGTATGTGTCCGTAGGTCTGAAGTGGGTCTCTTGTAGACAGCATATATATGGGTCTTGTTTTTGCATCCATTCAGCAAGCCTGTGTCTTTTGATTGGAGCATTTAGTCCATTCACGTTTAAGGTAATTATCAATATGAATGTTCCTATTACCATTTTCTTAATTGTTTTGGATTTGATTTTGTAGGTCCTTTTCTTCTCTTGTGTTTCCCTTCCCACTTAGAGAAATTCCTTTAGCATTTGTTGTTAAGCTGGTTTGGTGGTGCTGAATTATCTTAGCTTTTGCTTGTATATAAAACTTTTGATTTCTCCACCAAATCTGAATGAGATCCTTGCTGGGTAGAGTAATCTTGGTTGTAGGTTCTTCCCTTTCATCACTTTAAATATGTCATGCCACTCCTTCTGGCTTGTAGAGTTTCTGCTGAGAAATCAGCTGTTAACCTTATGGGAGTTTCCTTGTATATTATTTGTCATTTTTCCCTTGCTGCTTTCAATAATTTTTCTTTGTCTTTAATTTTTGCCAATTTGATTACTATGTGTCTTGGCGTGTTTCTCTTTGGGTTTATCCTGTATGGGACTCTCTGTGCTTCCTGGACTTGGGTGGGTATTTCCTTTTCCATGTTAGGGAAGTTTTTGATATAATCTCTTCAAATATTTTCTTGGGTCATTTTTTTCTCTCTTCTCCTTCTGGGACCCCTATAATGTGAATGATGTTGCATTTAATGTTGTCCCAGAGGTCTCTTAGGCTGTCTTTATTTCTTTTCACTCTTTTTTCTTTATTCTGTTCCGCAGCAGTGAATTCCACCATTTGGTCTTCCAGGTCACTTATCCGTTCTTCTGCCTTAGTTATTCTTCTATTGATTCCTTCTAGTGTAGTTTTCATTTCAGCTATTGTATTGTTCATCTCTGTTTGTTTGTTCTTTAATTCTTCTAGGTCTTTGTTAAACATTTCTTGCATCTTCTCGATCTTTGCCTCCATTCTTTTTCTGAGGTCCTGGATCATCTTCACTATCATTGTTCTGAATTGTTTTCCTGGAAGGTTGCTTATCTCCACTTCATTTAGTTGTTTTTCTGGGGTTTATCTTGTTCCTTCATCTGGTACATAGCCCTCTGCCTTTTCATCTTGTCTATCTTTCTGTGAATGTGGTTTTTGTTCCACAGGCTGCAGGACTGTAGTTCTTCTTGCTTCTGTTGTCTGCCCTCTGGTGGATGAGGCTATCTAAGAGGCTTGTGCAAGTTTCCTGATGGGAGGGACTGGTGGTGGGTAGAGCTGGCTGTTGCTCTGATGGGCAGAGCTCAGTAAAACTTTAATCCGCTTGACTGCTGATCGGTGGGGTTCGGTTCCCTCCCTGTTGGGTGTTTGGTCTGAGGCAACCCAATATTGGAGGCTACCCAGACTCTTTGATGGGGCTAATGGTGGACTCTGGGAAGGCTCACGCCATGGAGTACTTCCCAGAACTTCTGCTGCCAGTGTCCTTGTCCTCACCATGAGACAGAGCTACACCCTGCCTCTGCAGGAGACCCTAAACACTAGCAGTTAGGTCTGGTTCAATCTCCCCTGGGGTCACTGCTCCTTCCCCTGAATCCCGATGAGCACACTACTTTGTGTGTGCCCTCCAAGAGTGGAGTCTCTGTTTCCCCCAGTCCTATTGAAGTCCTGCAATCAAATCCCGCTAGCCTTCAAAGTCTGATTCTCTAGGAATTCCTCCTCCCATTGCTGGACCCCCAGGTTCGGAAGCCTGACGTGGGGCTCAGAATTTTCACTGGACGTCTGTGGTATAAGTGTTCTCCAGTTTGTGAGTCACCCACCCAGCAGTTATGGGATTTTATTTTATTGTGATTGCACCCCTCCTACCGTCTCATTGTGGCTTCTCCTTTGTATTTGGATGTGCGGTATCTTTATTTGTGAGTTCCAGTGTCTTCCTGTCGATGACTGTTCCACAGTTAGTTGTGACTCTGGTGTCCTCACAAGAGGGAGTGAGAGCACATCCTTCTATTCCGCCATCTTGAACCAATCTCTCATTCAGCCCTGTGGCTTCAAGTATTCTGTTTGTTGATGACTCCCTGATCTCTACCTCTAGGCCACAACTCTCCTCTCTGCTCCACACTCATACAACCAACTTCCTACCTAACTTCCACAGATGATGTCTGTTGGGAATTTCAAACTACATGACCCAAATAGAACTTTGAATCTTGCTTTCCACTGATTCTCTCTCTAGTCTTTGCCTTCTCAATAAATGGCGAAATCTAATTCTGCTTAATTCCTTTTTTCCATCACACCTTAGACCTTCACACCATTCTAATACTAACATATACCTGGGATCATTTGACTTCATCTCTGCCACCACCACCTTCATCTCTTTCCTGGTCTCCTGCAAGAGCTTTCTAACTTGGCTCTCTGCTTCTACTACTGCTCCCTTCCAAAGCAGTCTATCCACAGATATCAGAGTAATCTTTTAAAAAGGTAAATTAATCATGTCTTTTTTTTTTTTTTGCTCCAATAGCTCTGCTGTTATAAAAAACTTCAAAGTCCTTACCGTGGCTCATAAAACTAGAAAGATCTACCCGATTACTTCCACCTTGGTCTTTTGACATCATCTCACATTACTTTCACCCTTGCTCACTATGTTCTAGTCTCCCCAGCCACCTTTCTGTGCATCAGTTATATCAATTTCTTTCCCCCTTTAGGATCTTAGAAATCTGCTCTGAACACTCTTCCTCTGTCTCATTGCATGTGTATTTCCTCCCCGTTCTTCAGATCTCAGCTCCATCATCTCCTCTGAGGGTTTGTACTTGAGTTTATAAAGTAGCCTCTTTCCAAGTGATTCTTGTTTATAATATCCTCTTAGTTTCCCTCCTGGCATCAATTAAAATGATTCAGCTTTTTTTGTTTGTTTGTTTCTTTTTATTAATTTGTTGTTTTCTTTCTGCTCCCTTCTCCTCCTCTGTCCTCTTCCCCAGCTAGAATAGAAGCTCCAGAAGGCAAGGACCATATCCGTATTTTCATCATTGTATGTCAAGCCTCAGCATACAATCTGGCCTCAGTATTTAAGCACTCCTATTTCAGCACTCAGTAAATATTTGTTGAATGAATAAATGAACATAAGAATGAGTCATTGCGTCTTCCTTATCCCTAGATCTAATACATCTTCAAGTAACCATCCTATTTTGTTACCCCTTAAATCGTTGTTCATCCCCGTTTTTCACTGCCTAAATTCAGGTCACCATTATCTCTTGCCAGAAGCATTGTAATTTGTTACCAGGACCAGGATTCTTATGAATTATTGTGATTTTGGGGCATCTTCAAGTAACTTAAAATAAGGCCAGTCTGACATGGATTAACTTGATTGATTTTAGTATCTTCATGCAGCTAAGACGACACATGTGAGACAGGTAATCTGATGCATTAAGCCTACCTCAAAGGAGTTAGTTTTTTCAAAATCTAAGTGAGCCACAAGAAATTAGCAATTTCAAAAATTGTGACATAAATCACCCTGTCCTGGAAACATGTGACTTTTATAGGAATAGACTCTTATCTCCTGCTGTGAGCTCTTGGGATTTTGTGACACTCTACCACTGGACTTTCCTAGACATATTGGTATTTGTGCATCTTTCCAGTGTCCAGCAGCAAACAAATACTTAGAAAAACATGGATTTTATGTATCATTTTGAAGACAGCTGCAAAGAATTCTAGGACCAAGTGAATAAAGGTATGGGGAGGCTATGCTTAACAGGTTGAAAACGTAGAGTGGAAGGCCATTACAATCTTATAGTAGGGGGATGCTAGACTCTGTGGTTTAGGGAAAGTTGCAAATAATCCTCTAATTCCTCCTAAAATTACTCTAAATTATATTATTCCAGCTGGTCTTCGTGCATTCAGTCTCGTTTCTCTCCAGTTCTTTCTTCACACTTCCACTAGAGTAATCTATCAAAAAATTGTCACTTTAAAAGTATTTCATGAGGCTTCCCTGGTGGCACAGTGGTTAAGAATCCACCTGCCAATGCAGGGGACATGGGTTCAAGCCCTGGTCGGGGAAGATCCCACATGCCGCGGAGCAACCAAGCCCGTGCGCCACAACTACTGAGGCTGCACTCTAGAGGCCGAGAGCCACAATTACTGAGCCCATGTGCCACAACTACTAAAGCCCACGTTCCCATAGCCTGTGCTCTGCAACTGCAACGAGAAGACACCGCAATGAGAAGCTCATGCACGGCAATGAAGAGTAGCCCCTGCTCACCACAACTAGAGAAAGCCCACGCACAGCAATGAAGACACAGCATAGCCAAAAATAAACAAATAAAATAAATAAATTTTTTAAAAAGTTAAAAAAAAAGTATTTCATGATGCTTCATTACTGTTAGGATAAATACCTTAGTTGGCATAAAATCCCTTCAAGGTTTGACCCTTTTACTCCTCCAGCTGGCTCTTACCAATGCAGCTCTTATACACGCTTGAGTCATAGTCTGTGTACCAGGGACTTATACACCATATCCTTAATGCTTCACTGTGCCTGGTGCATATTTTACACTCATTAAATTGTTGTTGAATGAACCACATGTATTCAGATATCCTACTCGCATCAGTGCTTGCTTTTCTTGCTTATCTCTAATTACCATCAAGGATGTTATTGTATCTTTTATCCCAGCAATCAACCCAAAGAATATGATCTATAGCATAGATTGTCTAGTGAAAGATTTAACTGTTGACTATTTTTGATAATTACTTTTGAGCCACCTATATTGTTTGTTTTATTTTTTTGCTTCTCTTCCTCAAAACTAGTTTTGTGGTCATCTACTCAAAATAATTGCTGATAAAGGAAATTACAGCTGGCTTTCTGTATCCATGGGTTCTGCATCCATGGGTTATGGTCTGCAGATTCAACCAATCGTGGATCAAAAAAAATAATAATAATCCAGAAAGTTCCAAAACACAAAACTTGAATTTCCCACATGCCAGCAACTATTTACAAAGCATTACATTGTATTTACAACTATTTACATAGTATTTACATTTTATTAGGTACTATAAGTAATCTATAGATGACTTAAAGGATACAGGAGGATGTGCATAGGTTATATGCAAATACTACACCATTTTTACATAAGGGACTTGAGCGTCAGCAGATTTTGGTACCTGTGAGGATCTTGGAACCAATCCCCCATAGATACTGAGGGACCACTGTATCAAGAAATCAATCATTTCTCTTAATATTTGAAATGATTTTATCAAACAAAATGAGTTAATAATTGAACATAATGTAAGCAAGCCTAGTTATAAAGAACATTGCAGTGATTCCTCACTCTGTAAGTACTTAGAAAATGTTAAATAACTTGAAAGAATATTGGAAGCATGTTGTTTCCCCCATGTTCTTAAACATAAATTTAAGACATTTCATTTTCCAGGTAGCTGAACTTCTTTTTCAAAGTACAAATACCTATTCCTTTAATTAAATAACTAAAAGTTAAAGCACATCTCTCATTTCTTATTAAAATTAATGACTTATTTCCCCCCTTCCC